>NC_053434.1:43261498-43418665 GCF_007990345.1 Gossypium hirsutum | reverse complement strand
TAAATTGTTGTTTCATGAAAAGATAGATGAGTGTTGACTAAAATAAAATGTGAGCAAGGGGTAAAGGAAAGGAATCGACTACCTCATATTACCAAGGCCGAATGTGTATTGAATTAGGAAGTTATTGAGTAATGTTGTACCTTAAGTGATAGAAAGAGTGAATGCTGGAATGTGATATGTGTGAATTATATTTAAATTAAGGTTTGCTAAGCTAGCTATTAAGGTGAAATGCAAATGTTAGTATTTGATTTGGTAATAATCTGCTTGGGGACAGCAGCAGTAAGGTGATTTGGAAATCGCCATAATTTGTAGGAGTTGAATTAGAAGCTGAGTAAATTATGTCATTAAAGATTGAAGAGTCTATTTTCTTACAAAATAAACTATAAGAACTAAAGAGTTACCGATCTTGAGATATTTGAAGTATTGTGGGGCTGAGTCAAAATGACTACTAGATTCCCTGTTCTGTTTTTAGGAAATCATTATAAATTGTACAAAATGATTATAAGATAAAATTTATATGCTTAAACTCCTTAATGAGTCTAGTTTCAAATGAATCAAATACAACACATTTGGAATTCTGTAAAATGAGAAATTTTATTCGTAGTGAAGAGTGGTCAGATTAGTCAAACAGTGAAACAGGGGAAACTTTAAGAAATATCTGGTATTGATTGGCCAAGCCTAAAATTCTGAAAATTTTATGAATGGAACATATACGAGTCTATATTCAGGGAAAATTAACGGCAAGTGATTTGGAGTTTTGTAGCTCCAGTTATAAATAATTTAGTGACTGCTGCTCAGGGAAAACAGCTCGTAGTGAATATGTGATTTTGTTGTAAACATTAATGAAAATTTGCTAATGAATTATTTAATGATTTTATAAAGCTTACTATAATCTATGTGTGTGAAAGTCGAATCAATTTATATATTATTCTGAAAGTAATACTTGAATAGTAGATTAATGACTATTTTAAAATTTGTTGAACTTAAGCTCAAGAGCAAAGGGGAACTAAATCCGATAAAGGGAAGGAAAAAGTAATTGAATAGCCATTGATGTCGTTCGACAACATCCGAGGTAAGTCTTCGAGTAATGACCCTACTTGAATTATATTGAAATGATTAGTCATCCTATGATGGATAGTCAAATGTGCATAGAGACTATGTTATAAAGCCAATTGAAATCATGCTCTTTGTGTGTGGCTATTGAGCCGAAATTGGAAAGGTTTAATAAATGCTTTGTGTTTGAGCCTTAGTAACGAAAGTGAAATATGGATGTGTCATGATTGTTGATATATATGTGCATGAGCATTTGAATTTTATCCGGGCTAAGTCCCGAAGGCATTTGTGCGAGTTGATATATCCGGGCTAAGACCCGCAGGCATTTGTGCGAGTTGATATATCCGGGCTAAGACCCGCAGGCATTTGTGCGAGTTGATATATCCGGGCTAAGACCCGCAGGCATTTGTGCGAGTTGATATATCCGGCTAAGACTCGCAGGCATTTGTGCGAGTTGATATATATATCCGGGCTAAGACCCGAAGGCAATTGTGCAAATTGATATATCCGGGCTAAGACCCGAAGGCATTCGTGCGAGTTGCTATGCCCGGGTTAAGACCCGAAGGCAATTGTGCTTGTGGTAATATCCGGCTAAATTCCGAAGAAACTTGGGTATGAATGTGAGCGTTTTGTGATGTAATAAATTCAATTAATACGCTCAACAAACCCAAACGATAAGGTATGTTGCATGTGATTCGGAAAAGTCGATTCGTTTTAAGTAGTATTCGTTCAATCGACTAACGAACTTTTGGGCTTTTATATGGGTTGATACCTTGTGTGTGTATATATGTTGACGAATTGTGAAGTAAGCATGATTATGAGAATGTGTATTAATAAAGTGATTCATTTAGCTATGTGAATATAATACTTTAGTTGAACTCTAGATATGGCATGTATAGGACTACCCCTTGTTGTTTTAAGCACTTTTTGTGATGTATGTGTGTACAGCCATGCGAAAATGGCTGTAGAAGTGGAGTATGGCATTAGACCATTTGTGTTTATGTATGTATATATGGTTTCATGATGTGACTATGGTTTGGAATGGAAGTGTTGGGCAAATGATCAGCCATTGGAATGGCTAAATATGATCATATGTGGACCTATGTATGACAAAACCCTAGTTGGTCCATGGTAACCACGAAATAGGTAACGTTTACCTTGAAACAGATGCTGACAGCAGTAGTGGTGTGGATTTGAAAAATCACAAAAATTTTTAGGACTGGAATTAAATAGTGAATAAATTATGTAATCAAACCTTGATGAATCTATTTTCATATGAAAGTAACGAAACAATCATATGAACAGTATATTAAGAGATATTAAAGTTCTTGTGAAACAGGTCCAGAACAGTTTCTGGATCTCCTGTTTCGACTTTGAAAATTTACCATAAATTAACCAGAGATAATTAGGAGTCATACCATATATTTATAGATTCTCTCTGAGTCTAGTTTCTATAGAAACAAACGGCATCAGTATTGGAGCCCTGTACAAGGAGATATCCAAGTCGTAATGGCAAAGGTCAGGGTAGTCGATCCTGTAACA
The DNA here is from genome assembly GCF_007990345.1 of Gossypium hirsutum. Taxonomy (NCBI): domain Eukaryota; kingdom Viridiplantae; phylum Streptophyta; class Magnoliopsida; order Malvales; family Malvaceae; genus Gossypium; species Gossypium hirsutum. Next base: position 43,416,070 of record NC_053434.1, on the reverse strand, counting down.
TGGGAGACTTGACTAATAAACTGTACTAATTGGCCCAACAAAAATTCTAGAAAAAAATATGTAGATGGGCATATGATCTAGTTTCAGGGAAAAATCACGAAACTGATTTTCGAGTTGGGAAACTCAAGATATGATTTTAAAGCAACTATTACGCAGATTGACAGTGTCTGGAAAATTTTTAAAGTCTGTTAACACCTCGTGTTCGACTCCGGTGACGGTCTGGGTTTGGGGTGTTACAATTGATTGGTATCAGAGCTACGGTTTATCGATTCTAGGACTACCGTAATGCGTTGGGTCTAGCTATACATGCCATTTTATGTGATTATTTGATAGTGTGGTGATTTCTGACATTTGCAAATGTGTTTATTTATAGTAATGGATCCCGATCCCGACCGAGAGGTAGCTGATGATCTTGAGAGTGTAGCGCCTGCTCCTGCACAAGGGACAGCGCCGGCGGACTCTCAACCTAATGCTAGTAACCCGAATGATGAAGCTAGACAAGCTTTCTATAGCGTGATGAATGATTGGTTCAACCAATACATTCGAACTAATACGGCTGTTCCACAACCTCCATTCCCGACAAATACCACCCCCGCACCTACAATACCTCCGGTAACTGACCAAATAAGGTCAAATAAGCCCCCAGTTGACAGAATCCGAAAACATGGGGCTACTGAATTTAAGGCTACGGATAGCGATGATGCCGAGCAAGCTGAACTTTGGTTGGACAACACTATCCGGGTACTCGATGAGCTATCTTGTACACCTGATGAATGCCTAAAGTGTACTATCTCCTTGTTACGCGATTCTGCCTACTATTGGTGGAGTACTCTGACTTCTGTTGTGCCTCGAGAGCAAGTAACTTGGGAGTTTTTCCAAACTGAGTTTCGGAAAAAGTATATCAGTCAGAGATTTGTTGATCAAAAACGGAAGGAATTTCTTGAGCTTAAGCAAGGTTCCATGCCAGTTACTGATTACGAGCGAAAATTTGTTAGACTTAGTAGATACGCTCGGGAATGTGTTTCGTCCGAGGCTATCATGTGTAAACGCTTCGAGGATGGGCTGAATGAAGATATAAAAATGTTCGTTGGCATTCTTGAAATACGAGAGTTCGTAGTACTTGTCGAGCGAGCTTGTAAAGCCGAAGAGCTTAGAAAAGAAAAACAAAAAGTTGATGTGGGAACAGGGGAGTTTCGTAAAAGATCCTCGGGAAAGTCTCTTCAACAGGCATCGAAGAAATTTCGAGATGATGTTGGCCGGTCTAGAGGTACTTCGGGCCTTTTTAGACGAGATCGTGATCGACCCCCTGTGGGTACCCGAGGCACTTCGATCGCTAGTGTTGGGAATGAACGTCGAGACAAAACAGAATGTCGATATTGCGGTAAATGGCATTCGGGGAGTTGTAGATTCCATGACCGCTCCTGTTACAAGTGTGGATCAGTTGACCACTTCATGAAAGATTGCCCGAGGTTGTCTGAACAGAATGTAAATCAGAGTGGGAAACCGGGTGCTACCACTGCTCGAGGTAGACCATCTAGAAATACGGGCAATGCTAGTGGTGGTCAGAGAGGATCTAGAGATGCTACGACCGGATCTGAGGCTCGTGCACCTGCTAGAGCTTATGCTATACGTGCCCGCGAGGATGCTTCTTCGCCTGATGTTATTACCGGTACTTTCACTCTCTTTGATACTAATGTAATTGCTTTGATTGACCCCGGTTCTACTCATTCTTACATATGTGAAACCTTAGCATCCAGTAAGACTTTACCTATTGAGTCTACTGAGTTCGTAATTCGGGTGTCAAATCCCTTGGGTCGTTACGTGCTTGTCGACAAAGTGTGTAAGAAATGTCCCTAGTGATTCGAGGTTCCTATTTTCCGGTGGACTTGATGCTTTTGCCGTTTGATGAATTTGATGTTATTCTCGGGTTGGATTGGTTGACCGTGCATGATGCGATTGTGAATTGCAAAAGCAAGACTATTGATTTGAGGTGCGCAAATAACGAAGTAATCCGAGTTGAGTCTACAGACTTGGATGGGTTGCCAGTTGTAATATCCTCAATGTTGGCCCAGAAATATGTAAGAAAAGGGTGCGAAGCATACCTTGCGTATGTACTTGATGACAAAGAATTAGAAAAGAAACCCGAATCTGTGCCGGTGGTTTGTGAATACCTGGATGTTTTTCCTGAAGAATTACCGGGTTTACCACCTGTTCGGGAGGTAGAGTTTGGTATTGAGCTTGTACCTGGGACTACGCCGATTTTGATAGCTCCGTATCGTATGGCACCAACCGAGTTAAAAGAGTTGAAAGCTCAGTTGCAAGAATTGACGGATAGAGGTTTTGCTCGACCAAGTTTCTCACCTTGGGGTGCACCAGTATTGTTCGTGAAAAAGAAGGACGGAACCATGAGGTTGTGCATTGACTATCGTCAACTGAATAAAGTGACGATAAAGAATAAATATCCGTTACCGCGTATTGATGATTTGTTTGATCAACTAAAGGGAGCCTCAGTGTTCTCAAAAATAGATTTGAGATCGGGTTATTATCAGTTGCGGGTTCGAGATTCGGACGTACCCAAAACTGCTTTCAGAACGAGGTACGGTCACTACGAATTCTTAGTGATGCCGTTTGGGCTTACTAATGCCCCTGCGGTATTTATGGATTTGATGAATCGGATCTTCAGACCATATTTGGATCGGTTCGTAGTTGTGTTCATTGATGACATCTTGGTCTATTCAAGAGATGAGACCGAACATGCTGAGCACCTGAGACTAGTGTTGCAAATGTTGCGGGATAAGCAGTTATATGCTAAGTTCAGTAAGTGTGAGTTCTGGTTAAGAGAGGTTAGCTTCTTGGGTCATGTGGTATCCGCATCGGGTATTCGAGTTGACCCGAGCAAAATTTCAGCCATACTTAACTGGAAGCCTCCAAGAAATATTACTGAAGTTCGGAGCTTTTTGGGACTCGCCGGTTATTACCGACGATTTGTCAAAGGTTTCTCGATGATAGCCACACCAATGACGAAGCTACTTCAAAAGGATGTTAAGTTCGAATGGACGGAGAAATGTCAGAAAAGTTTTGATCAACTAAAAACTTATTTGACTGAAGCTCCAATTTTAGTGCAACCCGAATCAGGCAAAGAGTTTGTCATTTATAGTGACGCATCCCTACTTGGGCTGGGCTGCGTATTGATGCAAGAAGGTCGAGTGGTGGCCTATGCGTCGAGACAATTAAAGCCACATGAGAAAAATTATCCGACCCATGATCTTGAACTAGCTGCCATCGAGTTTGCTTTAAAAATATGGCGACATTACCTATTTGGTGAAAAGTGCCATGTATTTTCGGATCACAAAAGTCTCAAATATTTGATGACTCAAAGAGACTTAAATCCGCAACAAAGACGTTGGCTTGAGTTGTTGAAAGATTACGAGCTTGTCATTGATTACCACCCGGGAAAGGCTAATGTGGTTGCGGACGCCTTAAGTCGGAAGTCATTGTTTGCTTTACGAGCGATGAATGTGCATTTGTCTGTTCTACCCGACAATGTGTTAGTAGCTGAATTAAAAGCCAAACCATTATTGACTCATCAAATTCGTGAAGCTCAGAAAGTCGATGATGAATTGGTTGCAAAACGGGCTGAGTGTGTTCCGAACAAGGAATCGGAGTTTCAAATTGATGATGATGATTGTTTGAGGTTCAAAAGTCGTTTGTGTGTTCCAAGGAATTCGGGACTCATTTCGATGATTCTGAATGAAGCCCATTGTAGCCGAATGTCAATTCACCCGGGGAGTACGAAAATGTACAACGATTTGAAACGTTGGTTTTGGTGGCATGGTATGAAACGAGACATCACCGACTTTGTTTCGAGATGTTTAATATGTCAACAAGTGAAAGCGGAACATCAAGTGCCTTCATTATTACTTCAGCCGATCATGATACCCGAGTGGAAATGGGATCGAGTTACAATGGACTTTGTGTCCGGACTGCCATTGTCAACAAGTAAGAAGGATGCGATTTGGGTTGTTGTTGATAGACTGACTAAGTCGGCTCACTTTATCCCCGTGCGTATGGATTTTTCATTGGATAAACTAGCCGAATTGTATGTTTCTCAGATTGTGAGATTACACGGGGTACCTATTTCTATCGTGTCGGATAGAGATCCGAGATTTACCTCACGATTTTGGAAGAAATTGCAAGAAGCTTGGGTACCAAGCTGCATTTTAGCACTGCTTTTCACCCCCAAACCGATGGTCAATCCGAGCAGATAATTCAGATACTTGAGGATATGTTGAGATGTTGCATCCTCGAGTTCAGTAGTTCATGGGAACGGTATTTACCTTTGATTGAATTCGCTTACAACAATAGTTTTCAATCAAGTATTAAGATGGCACCTTACGAGGCTTTGTACGGTCGTAAATGCCGTACACAATTGTTTTGGACCGAGCTCGGTGAAAGTAAAATTTCGGAGTTGATTTGATTAAGGATGCCGAACAGAAAGTAAAGGTGATCCGTGAAAGTCTGAAAGCAGCCACAGATCGTCAGAAGTCGTACGCGGATTTGAAACGAAAAGACATTGAGTATCAGGTGGGAGATAAAGTGTTTCTTAAAGTTTCACCTTGGAAAAAGATACTCAGATTTGGCCGTAAGGGCAAATTGAGTCCGAGGTTCATTGGGCCGTATGAAATATCCGAAAGAATTGGTCCAGTGGCATATAGATTGATTTTACCTCCTGAACTTGAAAGAATTCACAACGTTTTTCATGTTTCGATGCTTCGACGTTATAGATCTGGCCCCTCCCACATAATTAATCCCTCCGAGGTTGACATTCAATCCGATATGAGTTATGAAGAAGAGCCGATGCGTATCCTAGCTCGTGAAGTGAAGGAGTTGCGAAACAAAAGGGTTCCGTTAGTAAAGGTGTTATGGCTCAAACACGGGATCGAGGAAGCTACTTGGGAAACCGAAAGCTCGATGAAAGAACGATACCCAAACCTATTTACCGGTAAGATTTTCGGGGACGAAAATTTCTTAAGTGGGGGAGAGTTGTGACAGTCCAAAATTGACCCTAGTCGGGAAGTGGTTTCGGGACCACAAAACCGAGTTATAAAAATAATTAATTGCTATGTTCTATGTTTATTATGTGTGTGTACATGCATATGTGGAAGTTTCATTCCCTAATTTTGCCAATTGCATGAGGAATTATTAAATAGGGATCAACATGAGACATGGTGAAATATGATAGGCTAATTTTAAAGGGCTTATTAGTGCATGTCAACACAAGGGTGGACTTGCATGTCAAATTGCCCAATTCCCTTATAGTGGCCGGCCAAGATGGATTGATGATGGGCAATATATTTGTTGAATTTGATATTATAATAAGAAATTGGGTTATTGGAGTTATAATGAATAAAAGAAAGAATAAAAGAAAAAAGAAAGGTAATGAAAACAAAGCTTGTATCCTTGTTTCTTCTTGGCCGATTGTAAAGAGGAAGATAGGAGGGAAACATTCGGTCACTTGAAGCTTGAGAAGGTTAGTAAAAATTTTGTTAGTTTTTGAAATTTTAAGTTTAGTTTAAGTCAATTAGCTAGTTCCATATTAGCCCATTTGAAAACTTGGAATTTTAGATGTTGGTTTGAGCTTTCGGTTGTGGTTGTCAAGGGAGGAAATGAGATTTTGTTTGTCTTCAACAATTGATTGGTATATAAGTGTTAAATGTGAGAAAATTTTGTTTGGGTAATTGTAATAAATAATTAGAGGCTTAATTATCAAAAGGTTTCGGTTTTGATATTATTTTTATAAGCATAATTAGTTCAATTTGATAATAAGGTATGAGGTGATAAGTAAAATTTTCATGGTGGTTTAGGTTTAATGACATTCGGCTATGGTATTTGACAATGGTAAATTTTGTTGTTTCATGATAAAGATAGATGAGTGTTTGAGCTATACAAATAATCATATGTGAGCAATGGGTGCTAAAGGGAAAGGAATCGACTACCTTATTATGTACCAAGGCCGAATGTGTACTTGAATTAGGAAGTTATTGAGTAATGTTTGTACCTTAAGTGATAGAATAGAGTGAATGCTTGGAATGTGATATGTGTGAATTATATGTTAAATTAAGGTTTGCTAAGCTAGCTATTAAGGTGAAATGCAAATGTTAGTATTTGATTTGGTAATAATCTGCTTGGGGACAGCAGCAGTAAGGTGATTTTGGAAAATCGCCATAATTTGTAGGAGTTGAATTAGAAGCTGAGTAAATTATGTCATTAAAGCTTGAAGAGTCTATTTTCTTACAAAAGAAACTATAAGAACTAAAGAGTTACCGATCTTGAGATATTTGAAGTATTGTGGGGCTGAGTTAAAATGACTACTAGATTCCCTGTTCTGTTTTTAGGAAATCATTATAAATTGTACAAAAATGATTATAAGATAAAATTTATATGCTTAAACTCCTTAATGAGTCTAGTTTCAAATGAAATCAAATACAACACATTTGGAATTCTGTAAAATGAGAAATTTGATTCGTAGTGAAGAGTGGTCAGATTAGTCAAACAGTGAAATAGGGGAAATTTTAAGAAAAATCTGGTATTGATTGGCCAAGCCTAAAATTCTGAAAATTTTATGGATGGAAGATATACGAGTCTATATTCAGGGAAAATTAACGGAAAGTGATTTGGAGTTTTGTAGCTCCAGTTATAAATAGTTTAGTGACTGCTGCTCAGGGAAAACAGCTCGTAGTGAATATGTGATTTTGTTGTAAACATTAATGAAAATTTGCTAATGAATTATTTAATGATTTTTATAAAGCTTACTATAATCTATGTGTGTGAAAGTCGAATCAATTTATATATTATTCTGAAAGTAATACTTGAATAGTCGATTAATGACTATTTTAAAATTTGTTGAACTTAAGCTCAAGAGCAAAGGGGAACTAAATCCGATAAAGGGAAGGAAAAAGTAATTGAATAGCCATTGAAGTCGTTCGACAACATCCGAGGTAAGTCTTAAAGTAATGACCCTACTTGAATTATATTGAAATGATTAGTCATCCTATGATGGATAGTCAAATGTGCATAGAGATTATGTTATAAAGCCAATTGAAATCATGCTCTTTGTGTGTGGCTATTGAGCCGAAATTGGAAAGGTTTAATAAATGCTTTGTGTTTGAGCCTTAGTAACGAAAGTGAAATATGGATGTGTCATGATTGTTGATATATATGTGCATGAGCATTTGAATTTTATCCGGGCTAAGTCCCGAAGGCATTTGTGCGAGTTGATATATCCGGGCTAAGACCCGCAGGCATTTGTGCGAGTTGATATATCCGGGCTAAGACCCGCAGGCATTTGTGCGAGTTGATATATCCGGGCTAAGACCCGCAGGCATTTGTGCGAGTTGATATATATCCGGGCTAAGACCCGAAGGCAATTGTGCAAATTGATATATCCGGGCTAAGACCCGAAGGCATTCGTGCGAGTTGCTATGCCCGGGTTAAGACCCGAAGGCAATTGTGCTTGTGGTAATATCCGGCTAAATTCCGAAGAAACTTGGGTATGAATGTGAGTGTTTTGTGCTGTAATAAATTCAATTAATACGCTCAACAAACCCAAACGATAAGGTATGTTTGCATGTGATTCGGAAAAGTCGATTCGTTTTAAGTAGTATTCGTTCAATCGACTAACGAACTTTTGGGCTTTTATATGGGTTGATACCTTGTGTGTGTATATATGTTGACGAATTGTGAAGTAAGCATGATTATGAGAATGTGTATTAATAAAGTGATTCATTTAGCTATGTGAATATAATACTTTAGTCAAAGCCGATTTCATTACTTGAAACTTACTAAGCTTTAAAATGCTTACCCCGTTGCTTTGGCTCTCTGTTTTATAGATTTTGTTCGTTAGCTATCGGATTCGGGATCATCGAAGTCGAAGTCATCCACACTATCAAAGCTCTTTTGGTACTCTTTTAGTTGAACTCTGGATATGGCATGTATAGGACTACCCCTTGTTGTTTTAAGCACTTTTTGTGATGTATGTGTGTACAGCCATGCGAAAATGGCTTGTAGAAGTGGAGTATGGCATTAGACCATTTGTGTTTATGTATGTATATATGGTTTCATGATGTGACTATGGTTTGGAATGGAAGTGTTGGGCAAATGATCAGCCATTGGAATGGCTAAATATGATCATATGTGGACCTATGTATGACAAAACCCTAGTTGGTCCATGGTAACCACGAAATAGGTAAAGTTTACCTTGAAAACAGATGCTGACAGCAGCAGTGGTGTGGATTTGAAAAATCACAAAAATTTGTAGGAATGGAATTAAATAGTGAATAAATTATGTAATCGAACCTTGATGAATCTATTTTCATATGAAAGTAACGAAACAATCATATGAACAGTATATTAAGAGATATTAAAGTTCTTGTGAAACAGGGCCAGAACGGTTTCTGGATCTCCTGTTTCGACTTTGAAAATTTACCATAAATTAACCAGAGATAATTAGGAGTCATACCATATAGGTATAGATTCCTATCTGAGTATAGTTTCTATAGAAACAAACGGCATCAGTATTGAAGCCCTGTACAAGGAGATATCCAAGTCGTAATGCGCAAAGGTCAGGGTAGTCGATCCCTGTAATATGGGAGACTTTGACTAATAAACTGTACTAATTGGCCAGACCAAAAATTCTAGAAAAAAATATGTAGATGGGCATATGAGTCTAGTTTCAGGGAAAAATCACGAAACTGATTTTCGAGTTGTGAAACTCAAGATATGATTTTTAAAGCGACTATTACGCAGATTGGCAGTGTCTGGAAAATTTTTAAAAGTCTGTTAACACCTCGTGTTCGACTCCGGTGACGGTCTCGGGTTCGGGGTGTTACACCTGGTGCCCAGCTCCCATTCACTTTGTTAGCTTAACAAAAGTCGGTTTTTAAAGCACTAAAACGAAACATGGATTTTTAACTTCAATGCGGCACGTCAGATTCGGCCATAACGTCAGGGCTGGGTTTGGGGTGTTACACATATAGCAGATCTAACCTTCAGATGATTAGACTGAAGCAGATCCAAGATGGTTTGGTATCCTTGTACTTACAAGGAACAAATCGAAGACGTAGCTGATTTGGCTTTCATGTGTTCACGTTGAAGCGAATCTAAGATAATTTGCCATCTCTGTACTGTCAGAGAACAAATCAAAGAAGTAGATTTGGCATCTCTGTGTTCGGCAAAGAGCAGATTGAAGATATCAACGTGATAGTCATAAGTTGGCAAAAAGCAGATTGAAGACCATGATTTGATAAGACCGGTCAAATTTGATCTTTCTAAATCTTTGCTCGATTCCCGTTACACAACAATGAGCAAAGAGGGACAGCTGTAATAGCCCAAATTTGACCGGGCTGGAAATAGAATAAAAGAATTAAATAAATAAGTGTTTATTTAAAATGTCCATTAAAGTCCATTTACAAATAAACAAGCCTCAAAGCCTGATAAGCCCAAAGCCATTACACCTGTAACCCAGTTAGCCCAAAAAAAACCATTTACCCAGTTACTACTTAGCAGACCTAAATTAGACCCAAACAACAGTGGCCCAACTGGCCCAAACCATTATACTGAGGCATGAAACCCTAGGGCTTCTGCCTCTCTTTCCCCTTGCAACGCAACAAATTCTGGAAGGTTCGGGGAGCATCTGTCCAGCTCCCCAATCAAGGCCATCACTCAAGGCCCTGCCTCTGTAATCAGTGCCTCACCGACACCACCACCAGACTTCAGGCCTCCATCAACGTTAGCGACCCTTCCATCACCGGATTTCTCGCGAGACATCTGCAAAATGAAAAAACCACAATAGAAAACAGGGGGAAAAATATAGAAAGAAATCAAAAGATTTCTTTCCCAGATTGTAAATCACTTACAAAAAGGTTATAAAAACCCATCTTTTTCTGATTTGTAAGGGAGGATTTTCCAGAGAGAAATATACACATAGATTCATCGGAGTATAGTTTTACTAATTTACAGTACCAGAAGTTAATCAAGAGTAGAGGTGATATATCCTTTATTTTCAATTTTTTTTCTTCGAATAGCATGCAAATACTGATAAGATAAATCAAAAGAACAAACTTACCGTTAGAATCACATCGGAAAGTTGAGACTTTTCGAGTTCTGGCCACCGCATTGGGTGGCGTTGGTGGTGGCGCGTCGACGCATGGGCACGGAGGGAACCCAATGACGGAGACACCACGGCGCTCCGAGGGTCTACCCTCTACTCTCTTTAGAGAGTTTTCTTTTTTTTTTAAGGGCAAGTTTGCAAATGAATTTTCAGGCTAAGATTTGGCTTATATAACCCCTGTAATACGACGTCATTTGGCTTAATTCAATAAGCATTTAAACGGCGTCGTTTCAAAAGGAGAATCCGCGCGTTGACCCGATGACCCGGGGAGGATCCGCGTGTTTTTGGTAATTGGGCAAATTTCCCAATCGACCCTTATGTGTTTTCAAATTTTTAATTTCATTTTGGTTTTTATTTTAATTTAGCCCCAATATTTTATATTTGTTTCAATTTAATCCTAACCCTTTTTTAAATCAATTCCAATGAACGATGTTGTTTTGGGATTAGGGTTTAATTACCAAATAAGTCTTTCGGTTTTAGCATGTGTTTTAATTAAGTCCCCAAATTTTTATTATTTTATAAATTAATCCCAGATTTTTCAATTAAATTCAATTTTAATTTATTATATATATATTCTTTAATTTTAGTTATAAAATAGTATATATTATTATTTTTAGAAAAGATTTGTTTATCATATATATATATTTTTGCATTATATATATTATTTATTTTGTTATATTTGTATTTTTGCTATATGTTATATGTATTTTTATATTATTTATTTTACTATACATTTTTTAGTTTTTATCATATATTCGTTATATATATTATTTGTATATTATATGATTTTAGTATATATCATTTTTATATATATCATTAATTATATTATAAAATATTATTATATTTTATTTATAAAATTAGTAAATACTATATATTTTCTTATATGTATTAATTATTTTACTATATTTTTATATGGAATACGTATTAGAATATTATTATTTTATATATTCTTTATCACATATATTTTATCACTATATGGTTTATATTATTACATATTTTTATTTTTAAATTATATTATATTTTACCATATTTCCTTATTACCTTTATTTTATCTTAAAGTGTACATTACTTATTAATTATATACATTTTTTTTAAAAAAATAAACAACATCTAGTATACTATTTTTCTTATATACTAAGTTATTATACCTTACAATATAATTTGTATATATATATTTTTTTAGAAAAGGGATTTCTTTTTATTGTTCTTACATAGTTTAATATATTTCTAAATAGCTTACTGTTATATTTCATACATTTAATTTGCTTATTTATTTTTAAATTCTCTTTTATTTTGATATAGTTTAATAGGTTAAATTTTGTATAATATTTCTTTTGTATATTTGCATGAAGTTAATTATTTATGGTGGTTAGTATAAGATATTATCGTGTGTACACTGCAATTTATACTTATTGTACTTATTATACATTGTATGATATTTTGCATGGAATAATGATGCGTGAATATTATGATATATGTGTAAAATAATAATGTATATTGTGTAATTTATGCTCTCATTTATTGTTTCCTATACTATATTTGCATGAAATGATAAAGCATGTACATTGAAATAAGGTTATTTTAATATTTTTTTATATGTAAAACATATCATTTTTAAACTAAAAGTCATATTTTATTTAATTAAAAAGGAACTTTTAAAAAAGAGCAAGGCAATGTTTTGAATACTTAGAAATTCGAGAAATAGTGCCCTAAGATGCTGGGTTGCAATTTCTCATTTGTCTAATTATTTAAAATATCCTTTTAAACAAGTTTTATAAATCACGAGATGATTTTAGTTACGAAAGATTAAAGATATCATGTCCAATCATGCTGGATATGATGATTGTACTCTTTTAAAACGAATGAATCTTGATTCTTCTCTCAAAACATCATGGTTTAAATGAAATATCATTTATTTAAATTCTTTCAAATTCCTGACACTAAGACAAGAATTACTCAATTTGGTACCAATTATGGGCGTTACAAGGGTACTAATCCTTCCTCGTACGTAACCGACTCCCGAACCTATTTTCTCATAATTTCGTAGGCCAAAACATTTTATAGTGATCCAATCGCACTTTAAAAGATTGGTGGTGACTCCGTTTTTGTTTTTTTTTCAAAAAAAAAGTCGAACCCCGTTTGTTTTTCAAACCCCTTTTAAAAAAATGGTTTCGACATGTACCAAATAAACCTTATTCACCATACTAAATTTGAAAAGCCGAAAAGCCGAATTTCCCAAGGGCTGAATACTCTTTGACCGAATCTAGTGGAATTAGTATCAGATCTCGAATCTTAGCTCTCTGCCAAATTGCTCTTTAGGTGTTTGCGATTTTAGTAAGTATTCCTCATCCATTGGCTAAGGTTGGCCAAATAGCCATAGTAAGGTAAGGGGACTTGTATTGGATATGAGTCACCTATTATTCTGGTTTTAATAGTTACGATTGGTGCAGATCTAGGAGTTGATCGTGGTTAGTGAAGGGGTTGTTATACTTCTCGCGTATGGTAAGGTTAAGGTGAGATTCTGGCTTTTGGTAAAGTATTCGATAAGTATGTAAGATTAATCTTTGAGTGATATCGATTGTAGGTTTAGGCTAAGGAGATCGCATCACCCTTGCTTACCATGTGTGTACATACACTGCACACACATTATGTATCGGCAAAAGCCGAAATGCCGAAAAGCCGAAAGTTTGGCTACGGTAGTCTTGCAAGTGTGCGAACACTCGTAAGGGGGAGACCGATAGGTTGCCTGAGGCCCACGGGTGATTCTGTGGACTTGGGTTGTGATTTGGCCATATGGGCCGGAATGGGCTAAATGGGCTCGATAGGATAGTGGGCCCATAATAGGCAAAAACTAAATGCTGATGCTATGTGATACGAACTTGTATGTGAGCATGTTTATGAATGTAACTGGGCCTAATGGGCCATATAAATGTGATTTGGGACTAATGGGTCATATATAAGTGATTAAGGCCTAATGGGCCATATAAATATGATTGGGCTTAATGGGCCAGATACACGTATGTGAAATTGTTTGGGCTTCGTAAGGTGTTTTAGGCCTAGTATATGATATCCACATAAGACTTAATTAATATATTGCGACTGTGGACAAGTCAAAGGGTTAAGGTGTGGCAACGAGTAGATGCATGTCTAGGATTGGATCTATGGAGAGCTTGGTACTTAAGCAGTCTTAATGACTCACCTCCTCTTCTCTGGAATCCTACTTGGTGCATAGTGTTCGTTCATCTTAGCTGACGGGACTTGTTAATGGACCAAGGTAAGTGAAAACCGTAATTATGGGAAAATTACTGAAATGCCCCTAAGGGTAAAAATGACCAAAATACCCCTAGGTGTAGAATGTAAGTTTTATGGATGTGACATGCATACATATGATATTCTGCTTAGGTTGCATATGGGTGGGAATTATGGAACGGAGGAAGTATATGAGGATCGCATGGTTTCATGACAATTATGAATTCACCGACGGCTTTTAAAGCCCAATATGTAAATGAAGGTAGTTCTGCAACCGGGTTACCATGGTGTGTGGGCTGGGTGGGTCGATATTCATATCCCTACATGCGGAGCTGGTGTGTAGTGGATGGATAATTTTGATGGGATTGCATGGTATGATTGATGAATGATGTTTTTTTTGAATGCTTGTTTTTGCCGAGGGTTGTACACATTGAGTTTGCGAAAACTCACCCCTTTTTTTATTTTATTTTTAGGTGATGCTCAGTAGAAGGCTCGATGTTTGGAGGGACTCTGGGTGGCCGGCTAGCAAGATAATTTGGACTTGGTTTTTTTAAGCATTTAAGTTTTTATTTCTTTTTAAGTGTGTTCAGACCATATTGTAATAAGGTTTTCAATTACTACTTGAATTATTATTATTATTTTAATTGTAATTACGAGAAGTTGAACATGGATTTCTTAAATTATAGTATGTTTTCTACGTTTCCGTAACTAAGTTTTTTTTTAAATATCAAATAATTTAAACAAGGCTTTCATAACTGAAAGGTTTTTTTTAGTTAATTAGGGTTTTTTTTAAGAAGGTTTTCAATGAAAACACGGTTTTCACTAAAACACTTTAATGTAACATGCCAGATTCGGCCATAACATCTGGGCAAGGTTTGGGGTGTTACACAACCCTTTCTCACATATTTCTGAGCTAACATCATTGAAATCACTGCTGGCAAGCCATTCAGATCATCTGATTCAATCCAGATAATCTCATTATTCTGACATCTCAAATCAATCATATTTCTTTTGTAATTCACAACAGCATCACCCAGCGTTAGCCAATTCATACCCAGAATTATATCAAATTCATCAAATGGTAATAATATCAAATTGGCCTGAAAGTAATTATCCCGAATCATCAATGGACAGTTCTTGCATACTTTATCAACTAACAGGCACTTACCTAAGGGGTTTGATACTCTAATCACAAATTCAATAGACTCTACAGGAAAAGTCTTTCTGGATACTAAATTCACACATATATACGACTGAGTTGATCTTGGATCTATCAATTCAATAAGTTTAGTATCATAAATAGTTAAAGTACCAGTGATAACATCTGGAGATGATGCTTCATTGCGAGCGCAAATAGCGTAGGCTCTTGCAGATGCTCTAGCATCATATCTCACAGCAGAGTCTCTAGTCGCTTTCTGGCTACTACTCACATTTCCCATGTTTCTGGGTGGTCTACCACTAACTGAAGTGTTACTCAGCCTCACATTCTGTATTGTATCTTGTTCAGGCAACTCCATACAATCATGGATAAAATGATCCAGTGATCCGCATTTAAAATAGACCCGATCATTCAATCTACAATCACCGGGATGAATTTTTCCAAAATGTTTACATTAGAGTCGGTTAGGTCACACTGCCAACACTAGCAATCGAAGTAGCTAGAGCTTTGAATCTCGACTGTTGTCTCACTCGATCTCTATTTGAATGCCCCACAGATGCATTGGAATGATTAAACGAGTCTCAGAATTTCTTCGATGCAGACTGATAAGATTTACTAGTTGATCTCTTTCTCAAATCTCTTGCTTCAAATTCAACTTTTCTCTTTTCTTTGCTGAGATATTCGGTTTTACAAGCCCTTTCAACTAACACAATGAATTCTTTTTATTTCCAGAATCCCAACTAATAGCTTTATATCTTTGTTCAATCCATCAACAAATCGTTTACACATGATCTCTTCGGTAGAAACAAATTCCCGAGCATATTTGCTCAATCGCACAAATTCTCTTTCGTACTCAGTTACAGTCATTCGACCCTATTTCAATTCTAGAAACTCATTATGCTTCTGATCAATGAATCCCTGGCTTATGTACTTCTTTCAAAACTCTGATTGGAAAAGCTCCCAGGTAACTCGTTCTCTAGGAACCACCGAGTCAACGTTTTCCACCAATGATATGCATTATCTCTAAGTAAAGATACTACACACTTGATACATTCATCTGAAGTACATGACAATTCATCAAATACTCTGATCATGTTCTTGAGCCAGAACTCAGCCCTCTCAGCATCATCATCAACTGTAGCCCGAAACTCTTCAGCCCCGTGTTTACGTATGTTATCTACTAGCGGCTTACTCAACCAAATCGAATCTATCACTTGTGGCTCAATTGGGACTTGTTGAGGAACATGTGGGGGTGGAGGTTGTTAAATAGCCAGATTTGTTCGAACGAACTCCATGAGCCACTCACTCATCATTTGAAAGAAGGCTTGCTTAGCCTCTCCCTTTGGCTACTAGAAATAGGCCTAGAATCGGTCGGCACTGCCCATTGAGCGGGAGAAGCTGCATTACTTTCCACATCGTCAGCTATGGCTCGATCGGGATCCATTTTCTATATAAAAACACATTTTTAA
This sequence comes from Gossypium hirsutum, assembly GCF_007990345.1. Lineage (NCBI taxonomy): Eukaryota > Viridiplantae > Streptophyta > Magnoliopsida > Malvales > Malvaceae > Gossypium > Gossypium hirsutum. The sequence goes on along the minus strand of NC_053434.1, from coordinate 43,400,025 downwards.
TTGTCAGGAATCATCACAGCTAGACTCTCACACGTTACGTTAGTCCTAGAATCGACTAAACCGTACCTCTAATACTAATTAAATGTAACACCCCTAACCTATATCCGTCGCCAGAATAGGGTTACAAGGCATTATCGGATAATACACATCATTCATAGACATTTATACAATCATAATCGAAATCCATTCATCTCATTCACATTGTCCCTTATAAGGTCCTACGAAACCTTAAAACATGCTTAGAGCCGATTGATCCATCTCAAGAGTCAGATTCATCATCAAGACTGGAGATCTCCCTTCAAGTTCCTTCAAGAGTTCTGGTTTTCTTATGTTTTGTTATATTTAAGCTTTTGAGATGTTTTCTTTCTTAAATATGAACTAAACCCCTTAAATACCTAACGGGAATGAAACCTAAGACAGATCTCGTTATTATTATCTGAATTCTATGATAAATATTTGACTTGTTATTAATTATGTGTTCTTAATTCATGTTTTAATATTCCAGGATATTGATTCAAGTTAACACTTGTTCAAAGGAGGAATAGACCCTGTTTAAGTGTAAGATTGCCATAGTTAAGCAGAGTTGATTGCGCGCCTAGAGATAGGGTGACAAGATTTTGCTAGATTAGGGTGAAACCTAATAAGAGAATCCATAGATCGAGTTAATGCAATTCTAGGGTGTTAATTAGAAAGAGATTTCAATTATTCAACCTAGGGTTAGACGTTATTAGTCTTGAGAGAGATAATAATATAACTTTGGGATTTCTACGGATCAAGTCAAATGAATAAATCGTCTGATTCAGAGTCAAATAACAAGTGAAGTCTAAGTAGATTTTCCTTAGGTATTGTCTCAATCAATCGAATTTTCCCAGAAGTATTTTCCCGAGTTTCTTTTTGTGCATTCTTAGTTAGTAATTAGATTAGATAACCAAACCTCTTAATTTTTAGGCTAGATAATAAAAAGGAAGTAAATACTAGTACTCGTAGTTCCTTTAGGTTCGACAATCCGGTCTTGCTGAACTATACTTCTGTTCGATAGGTACACTTGCCTTAATCATGATAATAAGTTAGTCTTAAGAATGTTTCATTTATAAATTTTTAAAACATGTTACGAATATCACGCAATCAAGTTTTTGGCGCCGTTGCCGGGGAACTAGGATATTGGGAACACTCGATTTTTATTACTTTAGCCATTTTACTTTTATTGCAATTTAAATTTTGATTTTCTTTTCAAATTCTTCATTTATTTTTTTCTAACAGGTTTTCTAGTTTATGACCAGAAGAAACCCGTCAGGACCACTACTTTTTGACGGTGAGATCGACCGCACAGTTCACAGAAACTAGAGAGAAATAAGGCAAAGCCTAAGATACACAAAGGACGATACTTCAACCATAGCCCAGGGGATGGCTGAAAACCAAGAAAATCCACTACCTCCTGCGACTGCTGTTGATCGAGTAAATCAGAATCCTGCTCCACGCACTATGTATGATTATGCTAAACCTAATTTAACAAGAACTGAGTCAAGTAAAGTTAGACCTGCTATAGCTGCAAATAATTTTGAACTGAAACCTAACACAATTCAAATGATACAATAGTTTGCTCAGTTTGATGGTTTGCAGGACGATGATCCTAATGCTCACTTGGAAAATTTCTTAGAATTTTTCGATACCTTTAAAATTAGTGGCATTTCTGATGACACCATTCGCTTTTGGTTGTTTCCCTTTTTGTTAAGGAATAAGGCTAAACAATGGTTAAGCTCGTTACCACGAGGGTCAATCACTACTTGGGAACAAATGATCGAAAAGTTTTTATTAAAATATTTTTCGCCGGCTAAAACAACCAAATTACATAATGATATCTTTTCTTTTGTACAAATGGATTTAGAAAAACTCTACGATGCATGGGAGAGATACAATGACCTTTTGAGAAGGGGCCCTCACCATGGGTTACCGCTTTGGCTATAGGTTCAAACATTTCATAATGGCCTAAATCCTTCGACTTGGCAAATGATTGATGCAGCCGCTGGAGGAACTATCAATAATAAGACACCTGAGGCGGCTTACGAATTTATTGAGGACATGTCACTGAATAACTATCAGTGGCAAGTTATGAGAACAAAGTCGATGAAAGCAGCCGATGTTTTCAACCTCGATGCGGTTACTATGCTATCTAACCAAGTAGAACTCTTAAATAAAAAGATTGACGATTTGTGTGGTTCTACTCAGGTACATCCAGTGATGGGGTGCAATTCGAATGGAGGAGGAGCACATACAGAATATCAACCCTTCAACCCTAGCATCGAGGAGGAACAAGTCCAATATATGGGTAACAATAGCACTAGACCCCAAAATAACCCATATATTAACACTTATAATGCAGGTTGGAGGAACGATCACAATTTCTCGTGAGGCGGTCAAGGAAATCAAAGGCCACAACATCCTCCGGGTTTTCAACAACCATCTTACTAGCAAGAAAAGAAGTCGAACTTTGAGGAGATGCTAACCAAATTCATCTCGGTGTCAGAAACTCGTTTTCAGAATACTGAGACAACACTTAAAAATCAACAAACATCAATCCAGGGGCTCGAAACTCAGATTGGATAGCTCGCTAAGTTAATTTTTGAATGACCACAAGGTAGCCTACCAAGGAACACTGAATCTAACCCATGGGAGCAACTCAATGCGATTGCCATTCAAGATGAGGAAGGGTTAGTTGCAAAACCAAGGCCAGAAACGATGGTAAGCAAAGGTAAGAATGAGGTAAGCCAAAATGATCCAAAGCCGGTGGGTACAGAATATAAACCTCATTTTCCATATCCCAATGCAACAAGGAAAGACCGATCAGACGAACAATGGTAAATTCCTTAAACTTTTAAAGAAACTACATATAAACTTACCGTTTATTGAAGTCCTTTCGCAGATGCCAAACGCAGTCAAATTCTTAAATGAGCTTTTAACAAATAAATGAAAGTTGGATGAAGCGCTGCATGTGGAATTAAATGCAGTTTACTCAGCCATATTACAGAATAAGTTACCCAACAAATTGAAAGATCTAGGGAGTTTTACGATTCCTTGTTTAATTGGTAGTTTAGATGTTCATCATGCATTGGCTGACTTAGGGGAAAGCATTAATGTTATGCCTTATAAAATGTTTAAACAGCTAGGTCTTGGAAAACCCAAACAAACTAGGATAAGCATTCAATTAGCTGATAAAACCAATAGATTTCCTAGGGGTATCATTGAAGATGTTCTTGTTAAGATCGATAAATTTATATACCCAGTAGACTTTGTTGTTCTAGACATGGAAGAGGATAGTAACATACCTTTAATTTTAGGACGACCCTTTTTAGCGACTGCTAGAACCATTATTGATGTTGGTACAGGTGAACTCACAATTCGTGTGGGAGACAAAACAATCACCATTCAAGCTTGTAATTCGAGTAACACATCAAAAATTGAAGGTGGTTGTATAAATCATTCTACTAGTACTGATCACGTGGTGAAACCTTCTGTATAGGAAACAGTTACAAAGAACGTATATGAGCCGTGTTCAGACAACAACAAGGGACCTATCTATAAAGAATGAAGGCTACAAATTGAGGAGCTAGATGAATGGCAGACACAGAAATCGAAAACACCCGATAGGCTGAAATCGAGCCAGGACGAGCTCAATACCTCACCAAATCAACTTAAGGTTGGAGACAAAACACTACTAGATGCAGCAGATCCTCGCATTTCTACTTCTGAAACTAATGAAGAAATTCCTCTTACGGTACTCAGTATTTTTCCATATGGTACAGTCGAGGTAAATCACCCCAAATTCGGTACATTTAAGGTAAACAATACTCGTCTTAAACCTTATGTTCATAAAATTTATAGTAGGGATGAGGAGTGTAAGCTCCTCGCTCCACCTTGGCTATGCAAAAGCGAGGTAAGTCGAGCTTAGACTATAAATAAGTGTTTCTCAAGAGGCAACCCAAGCATTAACAGTGTTAATTTCTTTAAAATTTTAATTTTTAACATCTAACATACTAACCAAATCATGAAACGCAGACTTTCTAAAGACCACACGGCCAGGCACATGGGCGTGCATTAGGTTGTGTGAAAACAGGGCAAGATTTTTTCCCCAACATGGGATACGATAAATTGCCATGTCCGTGTGACATGGCCGTGGACGAAACTACCAAAACAACACGGGCGTACGACATGCCCGTACCTTGAAACCGTGGTTGAAACTGAGAATGTAACACGAGCATGCGACACACCCGTGCCCTCCAGTCGTGGTCGACACTGTTAAAACAAACACGGGCGTGGACTTATGTAAATGGGCGTGGGAGAAGCAAATGAACCAAGACATGGTCGTGCTATAAGGCCGTGTGCGGCCACACGCCCAAGCCACAAGGCCGTGGGCCGAATGTCAAACGCACCCAAATTAAAAATTCGCGAAACGCACGGTCAAAAATTAGGGCAAACGAGCCTGTCCCACGGCTGTGTGCCCCAAAATCTATATAAACCCCTCACTATTCATCATCTCCCTCCCCAAAAATCCCTAACCCTAGCCGCTGCAACTCCACACGCCTTACCCCCAAGCCCGTGCGCCGCTTACAACACCGATTTCGACGCCCCAAGTTCCTTCTTTTTGCATTTGTTTACTCTTTTCTCTCTATTTTCTTTAAATATGTTGCTTATTTCATGATTCCTTTACTATATTGAGCTATTTTTTAATATTCAAAGTTAGAATAGTAAAATACTAGTGCTTGTTTAATAAAATTTTTTGTCATTTTAGTTACTCCATTATGCTATACTCTTCCATTTTTTATTGTTTCCATGAAATTTATGCCTACTCGCACGCATTCATTCATTATTTCCATAATCCTCTAACTTGATATATTTAGTGGTTTTAGTTTTTATCATCTCGTACGTAAATCTCATAAAATATTCATATTTAGCCTTGATTTTCCATACTATTCTTGGGACATATTGATTGAACTTCGATTTTTTAGTGCAGGTACAATGTCGTCCTCACGTGGTAAGAAGACTGCTGTTCCCGCCTCGAAGAAGAGGAAATGAGCAGTGTCATCCTCAGGTCCTACCACGGAGATTAAGCACCCATTCCTCCAGGTTCCCTTGGGACCCGAGGAGGAATTATATCAGATATTATGGGCTCGACCCCTAGATGTGGGCCACTGCATTGACTGGGCCACACTCGAGCGATTTAATTGGCTCTTCTTCGAGATCGTCGAGCTGACATACCTCGAGTTTACATTGGAGCGCTGCTCGACGTTCTACCTTCAGACCGTCATGACCAACTTTGACGATCCTAGAACAGTCCAGTTCTACCTCGGTGGTCTAGTACGCCAGTTGAGCGTACCCGAGTTCGGGATTGCACTAGAGCTGTACACGGAAGAATTTATGGACGAGAATGACCTCGACACCCTCCACCGCCACATCTACTACTCCCCATCAAAATGTTGGAGGGACCTCGTCCCTGCCTCAGCCATCTACAATCCTAGTCGCTCAAAGGCATCAGCTCTCCCTCTTTCCTTGAGGCATCTACACGCCATCTTGGCTCACACTCTGACAGGGAGACGAGAGTGCACTGGCGTCGTCACCGCCCATGACGCATATTTCTTATGGAGTATGGCGAACGGGCACGTCATCAACCTCGCCTACTTTATTTCCTTCGTCATTCACCACCAGACGGAGAGGCACAAGAGAGGGGTTATCTCTATTGGGCCCCATGTGACTCGATTGGCTCGACACTTCGGACTCCTCAATAGAGCAGCCCAATCAACCTCCCTCACTCTCATCGGCCAGATGTCCCCACAGGGCATCTCGAGCATGCTAAGTATGAGAATGATCGAGAAACGACGTGGCACATACCCTCCCTAGTACTGCATCGCCTAGTCCATCAAGAAGGAGGACTCAGAGGACATTTCTGATGATGTCCCTCCACCTCACGAGGATCCACCGACTCAACCACCACCACCCTTCTCTCGTCCAGTTCATGCGGTGGCTTCATACGCTGACATCTCTGAGCGCCTTACTCGATTTGAGCAACAGTTTTTTCAGCGTTTTGATAACATTGATGCTACTCTATAGTAGATTTGTCAGCACTTCCACATCTTATCGCCACCCCCACCTTGCGAACCATATAGTGATGAAGATGTTTAAAAACTTTTATTTGTTATTTTATGTTTTTACTTTCATTCTATTTCAAGACTACTTTTTATTTTTCTTTAAGCTTATTTTTATTAGGTTTTATAATTATTATTTTACAATTTTAAATTTCGGCTATTTCATTACGAGTAATTATGCTTCCTTATATTTTTTAAAAAGTTCTTGATTCTATCACAGTTATAAAGAGCTCCAAAGCTCATCATTGCATAGGAACTAAAAACTCCACCAGGAAAGGTTCTCCACGGCTGCCCTGTCCTGCTTGACCACGACCATAGCTACCACTAGATATAATATTCTTTTGGCATAGGAGTTATGGACTAATGAACCTCTACCACCACCGGAGTATCCTCCTCCACTCTCACGCCGATTTTTCTCCAAAACTCCCGTTCAAGGAATTCATTCATCATTCAAGAAGTTTCACTTCTCTCCCTATGCTATGATTATAAATCTATCTTTGTACATTGAGGGCAATGTACATCTTAAGTGTGGGGGTCTTTTATATCATCATTAAAAATCCCTAAATTGTGTCTTATTCTCACATGAATCACTCATATCACTATTAGAATAAATTTTAATTAATTTATGATTTTTATTGATATGTCTTGAATTAAAACAAAGGCATTTACGCATTAAGTGTTTAAACTTTAAGACATTAGGGAATCAAGCATGATAAGTTGATTTTTGAAGAATTAAAAACTTTTAGGTTGTTTTTCCCAAGTTTAGGTATTATCTTGAGTTGAAATTCACAGGTTTAAACATCAAAAAGCCATAATCTTTGTGAGATTTTGAGCCGTTAGAGCATCTATTATTTCTTTCATGCTCACTTTTATTGTTGCTTTGAGTGCGTCAGTGTTGAATTGTTACTCTAGAACTTGCTTGATTATGCATGTCAAGATCACACCATTTGATTTGATATGTCAATATGATAAAGGCAGTTAGGTTTAACCCACTCACTCCACAAAAGCCTACCTTCATAATTTAACCCTTAGTGAACCCCTTTAACCCTAACAAACCATTAATTGATTTACCCTCAATATTAACCCATAACCCATTATTGTTGAAATCCCCTAATTTGATCCCTATTTTTGTCGAGATTTGATTTGAACTAATTGCTTAGCTATGTTTTGTTCTTCTATGTATTTGACTTGTTCTTAAAAAAAAACAACAACAACGACAACAATACTTACATACATATTAGTAGTAATTTGCCTTTTTTTGATCTTGAGTGTTAATTCCATATTCTTAGTAGAAGCTCACTTGAATTCAACTGATGACTAGTCATTTTTCTAGCTAGGTAATTTTTCAATTCAATCTAAATTCTAACCTTTTCTTTCAGCTTGTGACCATACCCCGTAACCAAAGCCACGTTACATCCCTCTAAAGAGCTTTTTGATTGAGGTATCATCTCAATATATAGTTGTGGAGATTTGATTTTCAAGCAAGCCTATGGTAATAACTTCTCATATTGACTAATGAGTGCTTTAATTGATGTCCATAAAAACCTTAAGTGATTTGAGTGAATCTTTAGTGAGGATGATAAACTTTGTGATATTTTGATCAAGGTAATCACTTAGATGAGGGGAGACACCTATGTTTTCATGACAAAATGCTCAACTCAGAATGTTTGAAACTTTGATGTACTATTAGTTGAATTTTCAATTTATAAATACTTATGGATTATTTTGAGATATTATTGATAGGGATTATAAATTGATAAGAATTTATTTTGATCGTGAATTGAGGATTTTGCTTGAGGACAAGCAAATGCTTAAGTGTGGGGGTATTTGATAAACTATCATTTATACATATTTTTATCCCATGTTTAGCGCATTTACGAATGATTTCTCCTTATATTTGGTGAATTGGATGCTCCTAATCCTTTAATTTCATGTTTTATACTTCAGTGAGCATAGGAGAGTAAAAAGAGCGAGAAACGAGCTGAAAACGGAGAAAATAGACCCACATGGGAAAACTACACGGCCTGGACTTCCTCACACGGGCGTGTCACATGACCGTGTCAATTTGGCAGGATCGAAGCACTACTTACACGGGTAGACCACACGCCCGTGCCTATTTAACGGCCTTGACACGGGCTGGAGTAATCGCACACGGGCGTGTCCCTGCCGAGCCAAAGTTTAGTCCTATTCAGAAAAGGCCAATTTTTCGGGCTCTTAGGCATTCAAAAGCCTATTTAAACACTTCAGGACGCACTTAGGAGGGGGACGCAGAGTAGGAAGCAAGGAATTACTCAAGGAAAGCCGATTGATCCATCTCAAGAGCCGGATTCATCATCAAGACTGGAGATCTCCCTTCAAGTTTCTTCAGGAGTTTTGGTTTTCTTATGTTTTGTTATATTTATGCTTTTGAGATGTTTTCTTTCATAAATATGAGCTAAACCCCTTAAATACCTAAGGGGAAAGAAACCTAAGACAGATCTTGTTATTATTATCTGAATTGTATGATAAATATTTGACTTGTTCTTAATTATGTGTTCTTAATTCTTGTTTTAATATTCTAGGATATTGATTCAAGTTAACGCTCTTATTCAGAGGAGGAATAGACCTTGTTTAAGAGTAAAATTAACATAATTAAGCAGAGTTGATTGCGCGTCTAGAGATAGGGTTACAAGATTTTGCCGAATTAGGGTGAAACCTAATAAGGGAATCCATAGATCAAGTTAATACAATTCTAGGGTGTTAATTAGAAAGAGATTTCAATTATTCAGCCTAGGGTTAGACGTTATTAGTCTCGAGAGAGATAATAATATAACTTAGGAATTTCTACGGATCAAGTCAAATGAATAAATCGTCTAATTTAGAGTCAAATAACAAGTGAAGTCTAGGTGGATTTTTCCTTAGGTATTGTCTCAATCAATCGAATTTTCCCAAAAGTATTTTCCCGAGTTTTCTTTCTGTGCATTCTTAGTTAGTAATTAGTTTAGATAACCAAATCTCTTACTTTTTAGGCTAGATAATAAAAAGGAAGTAAATACTAGTGCTCACAGTTCCTTTCGGTTCGACAATAACCGAATATACTACTATACTACTGTTCGATAGGTACACTTGCCTTAATCGTGATAATAAGTTAGTCTCTAGAATGTTTCATTTATAAATCTTTAAAACCTGTTACGAATATCACACAATCAATTACCTAACCAAAACTTATGCATAAAAACGTCTTCTTAACACCAAAATGTGGTCAAATTAAAACTTTTTCATTTTCAGATATAAACTCCTCAATAAGAGTTTATGTGGTTTAAAACATTTATTGAAACCCATTAGGAATTAATCTGGGGCCTTAAACGAACCCTGAAAATAACACCTAACACAAGGGCATACACTCGTGTTGGAGGGGCAACACGCCCGTGTCCTGAACCCGTGTGGAATTAATTTTAAATGCACACCTACAAGGGTTTTCACATGGCCTGGCACACGCCTGTGTCCCTGGACCGTGTCCTTCACGTGTGTAAAAACTTGGACATTCTATTTCTGACGTTAGAAATCCATAAGGGCCACATGGCCAAGGCACACGCCCTTGTGCTAGGCCGTGCCCTTTACACGGCTGAGACACACGATTGTGTCTCTGCCTGTGTGTTTACTACCATGCATACTGACTTGAAATTTTTAAGTGCAGGGGACACACGACTAAACAACACACCCATAGGGCTGACTGTATGTCACACACGCTTGTGTGTCTACCCGAGTGGAAAAAATGAGGCTATTTACCAAGCCTCTTTGCCACCTTTACAAACACATATTTATATAAGATCAACCAAGTTCAATACCAACATAATATGCATAACCAAAACAACCATAACCATTATGAATTTGCATCATCACATCGAATAATAATTAGCATTAGCCAACATTCATGCTCTATACAAAATGAGTATCATAATCACATATGAGCCAACACATTTTGGCTACTTACCAAAACGCTAAACAAAAGACTCGAGTCCCTATACATGCCAGTAAACAAAACAATTAAACTAACTATACCAAGGTCTTAAGTGATAGAGTGATCGAAGCTTTTGATGTTACTGGATCCCCGATGCTAGCTCGGTGTGTGACAGCCCAAAGTTGATCCTATTCGGGAAGTGGTTTCGGGACCGCTAAACCGAGTCACCGAAATGTTTGAATGTGATACTTATTGTCTAGAATATGTAATTATGAATGTGTGAAAATTTCAAGCTTCAATTTGGTTGATTTCATGTGAATTTAGTCAATAGGACTTATGTGAGAAAATTCTAAAATGTGATAGGTCAATGTGTGAGGACCTATTAGTGCATGTGGACAAAGGGGGGACTTGCATGTCAAATTCCCCCCCTACTAGTAGTGGCCGGCCATGACAAGCATGGTAGACCAAGTTTGATGGCCAAGACATGTCATAGACATGTTTTGTTGGTGCATCATGGGTGGAAAAAAATAAAATAATAGGCATGGGAATTAAATAATGAAAAGGAGTATGATGAATACACAAAAAAAAAGTGTGTAGTTGATTCTTTTCCCCCCCATTGCCGTGAGCTAAAGAAAAGAGAGGAGAAGATCTTTGTTCATCCTTTTCTCACCTTCATTTAGCCTAAATTAGAAAGAAAAACAAAGAAAAAAATTTCTCATCCTTTGGTTCATCCTTGGCCAAAAATTTTAAGGAGGAAAGAAGAAGAAAGGTGAAGAGATTCGGCCATGCATGTAGCTAGGCTAAGGTATGTTTGATGATGTTCCATGAGATGCATGCATGTTTTAGTTGTTAGCTTGAGTTCTACCTAGCCCATGGTCTAAATCTTGCTATGTGATGGAAATGGCACTTGACCATGGATGCATCATTCTTGGTTGGTGTTTGATGTTGTGGTGATGAGGCATGAGGATGAGTTAAGATTCGGCCTAGGTGGAGGTTGTGTTAATGCCATTGCATGCAAAATATGAAGCTTGTTAATGATGCATGTGATGATGGCTTGATGATTCTTGAACCTCCTTTTTAGCATTTTTGTGTGAGCACATATGTGCATTGGTTGCTAAATGGAGAAGAATCGGCTAGCAAGATGTGTGCTAAGGCCGAATGTAACTTTGCATGTTAATGAGCAATGCATGTGTTAAATTGATGAAAAGGGGGAGGATGCTTTACTAGTGTGTATATGTGTGTATTAAGTGTTGAAATCGACCCCAAAAATAGACATGCATATTCGGCCAAGGGGAAAGAAATTAGCTAATATGTTGTGTTGATGCATGATTTTTGCATGTATGAGACTTTAATGTCTAATGTATAAATATGGGCTAAGTGCCTTGTGTTCATCTTTTTGATGCCTAAATGATGAAATCAATTTATTTGTTTAATTAAGCTCAAGAGCAAAGGGGAAATAAATCCGATAAAGGGAAGGAAAAAGTGGTTGAATAGCTAGCGAAATCGTTCGACAACACCCGAGGTAAGTTCTTGAGTAAGAGAGCTTAAATTATGATGTGATTAGATCATGTTTTAAGCAAATTAAAATCATGCTCTTTGTGTGGCTATTGAGCCGAATTTGCAAGAATGATAAATGTCTTGTGTTTGAGTTTTGCTAACGAAAATGAAATACGAATGGGCCATGATTTATTGTTAAATGTGCATGGTTATTTGAATGATGTCCGGGCTAAGTCCCGAAGGCTTGTGCTAAGTGACAATATCCGGACTAAGATCCGAAGGCATTTGTGCGAGATACTAATTCCGGGCTAAGCCCGAAGGCATTTGTGCGAGATACTAATTCCGGGCTAAGCCCGAAGGCATTTGTGTGAGATACTAATTCCGGGCTAAGCCCGAAGGCATTTGTGCGAGTTACTAAATCCGGGTTAAGTCCCGAAGGCATTTGTGCGAATTACTATAACCGGGCTATGTCCCGAAGGCATTTGAACGAGGAGCTATATCCGGTTAAATTCCGAAGGTACGTGATTTGGGAATGAATGAACTTGCTGTAAAATTCCAGTTAATACTCTCGAAACATCCCAACATTGAGGTATGTTTCGTATGTGCTTGAATTTAGTTGAGCCCTTACAAATAAGTATTCGCTCAGTTGATAAACGAGCTACCGGCCTTTGGCTGAGTTGATCTTTTGTGTATGTACATAAGGGTTGATAATGTGAAGCAAGTACGATATCGTAAATTTGTGCATATGAAATTATCCGTTTAGCTATATGAATGCTATACTTTTGTTGTGCTGGAATTCCTTGCTCAAAACTTACTAAGCATAAATTGCTTACTCGTTACACTGCTCCTCTGTTTTATAGATTTTTGGTTCTCCAGCTATCGGACTCGGGATCTTGAAGTCGAAGTCGCCCACACTATCAAAGGCTCTTTTGGGTACTATTTTGGTTGAATTTTGATATGGCATGTATAGGACTACCCATTGTTGTTTTCGAGTACTTTATGAAATGTATAAGTGTACAGCCATGCGAAAATGGCTTGTAGAAGTGGAGTATGGCATTAGACCATTCGTGTTTATGAATGTATAGATGGTTTCATGATGTAACTATAGTTGGAATGGAAGTGTTGAGCAAATGATCAGCCATTGGAATGGCTAAGTATGATCATATGCGGGCATATGTATGACAAGGCCCTAGTTGGTCCATGAAACCCCGAAAATAGGTAAGGTTTACTTTGAAAACAGAGGCTGACAGCAGCAGTGGTGTGGATTGGAAAAATCACAAGAATTCGTAGGAGTGGAATTAAATAGTGAATAAATTATGTAATCGAACCTTGATGAATCTACTTTCATATGAAAGTAACGAAACAATCATATGAACAGTACAGTAAGAGATATTCAGGTTCTTGTGGAACAGGGCCAGAACAGTTTCTGGATTCCCTGTTCCGACTTTGGAAATTCACTATAAATTGACCAGAGAAAATTAGGGGTCATACCATATATGTATGGATTCCTCTCTGAGTCTAATTTCCATAGAAACAAACGGCATCAGTATTGAAGCTCTGTGCAGAGAGATATCCAAGTCGTAATGGGAAAAGGTCAGTGTAGTCGACCCCTGTAACATGGGAGACTTTGACTAATAAACTGTACTAATTGGCCCTACCAAAAATTCTAGAAAAAAATACATAGGTGGGGACATGAGTCTAGTTTCAGGGAAAAATCACAAAACTGATTTTCGAGTTGTGAAACTCAAGATATGATTTTTGAAGCGACTAGTACTCAGACTGGGCAGTGTCTGGAAAAATTTTTCAAAGTTTGTTAACATCTCGTGTCCGACTCCGGTGTCGGTCTCGGGTTCGGGGTGTTACATTAAATTGGTATCAGAGCTACGGTTTAGTCGATTCTAGGGCTACCGTAATGTGTTGGGTCTAGCTATACATGCCATTTTATGTGATTACTTGATAGTGTGGTGATTTCTGACAATTGTAAATGTGTTTATAGTAATGGATCCCGATCGTGACCGAGAGGTAGCTGATGATCTTGAGAGTGTAGCGCCTGCTCCCGCACAAGGGACAGTGCCGGCAGACTCTCAACCTAATGCTAGTAATCCGAATGATGAAGCTAGACAAGCATTCTATAGCGTGATGAATGATTGGTTCAACCAATACATTCGAACTAATATGGCTATTCCACAACCTCCATTCCCGACAAATACTACCCCCGCACCTACAATACCACCGGTAACGGACCAAATAAGGTCAAATAAGCCCCCAGTTGACAGAATCCGAAAACATGGGGCTACTGAATTTAAGGCTATGGATAGCGATGATGCCGAGCAAGCAGAATTTTGGCTGGACAACACTATCCGGGTACTCGATGAGCTATCTTGTACACCCGATGAATGCCTAAAGTGTACTATCTCCTTGCTACGTGATTCTGCCTATTATTGGTGGAGTACTCTGACTTCTGTTGTGCCCCGAGAGCAAGTAACTTGGGAGTTTTTCCAAACTGAGTTTCGGAAAAAGTATATCAGTCAGAGATTTGTTGATCAAAAACAGAAGGAATTTCTTGAGCTTAAGCAAGGTTCCATGCCAGTTACTGATTACGAGCGAAAATTTGTTAGACTTAGTAGATAAGCTCGGGAATGTGTTTCGTCCGAGGCTATCATGTGTAAACGCTTCGAGGATGGGCTGAATGAAGATATAAAAATGTTCGTTGGTGTTCTTGAAATACGAGAGTTCGTAGTACTGGTCGAGCGAGCTTGTAAAGCCGAAGAGCTTAGAAAAGAAAAACAAAAAGTTGATGTGGGAACTGGAGAGTTTCTTAAAAGATCTTCGGGAAAGTCTCTTCAACAGACATCGAAGAAATTTCGAGATGATGCGGGCCAGTTTAGAGGCACTTCGGGCCTTTTTAGACGAGATCGTGATCGACCCCCTGTGGGTACACGAGGCACTTCGGTCGCCAGTGTTGGGAATGAACGTCGAGATAGAACGAAATGTCGATATTGCGGTAAATGGCATTCGGGGAGTTGTAGATTCCCTGACCGCTCCTGTTACAAGTGCGGATCAGTTGACCACTTCATTAAAGATTGCCCGAGGTTGTTTGAACAGAATGAAAATCAGAGTGGGAAACCGGGTGCTACCACTGCTCGAGGTAGACCATCTGGAAATACGGGCAATGCTAGTGGTGGTCAGAGAGGATCTAGAGATGCTACGATCAGATCCGAGGCTCGTGCGCCTGCTAGAGCTTATGCTATACGTGCCCGCGAGGATGCTTCTTCGCCTGATGTTATTACCGGTACTTTTACTCTCTTTGATACTAATGTAATTGCTTTGATTGACCCCGGTTCTACTCATTCTTACATATGTGAAACCTTAGCATCCAGTAAGACTTTACCTATTGAGTCTACTGAGTTCGTAATTCGGGTGTCAAATCCCTTGGGTCGTTACGTGCTTGTCGACAAAGTGTGTAAGAAATGTCCCCTAGAAATTCGAGGTTCCTGTTTCCCGGCGGACTTGATGCTTTTGCCGTTTGATGAATTTGATGTTATTCTTGGTTTGGATTGGTTGACCGCGCATGATGCGGTTGTGAATTGCAAAAGCAAGACTATTGATTTGAGGTGCGCAAATAACGAAGTAATCCGAGTTGAGTCTACGGACTTGGAGGGGATGCCAGCTGTAATATCAGCAATGTTGGCCCAGAAATATGTAAGAAAAGGGTGCGAAGCATACCTTGCGTATGTACTGGATGACAAAGAATTAGACAAGAAACTCGAATCTGTGCCGGTGGTTTGTGAATACCCGGATGTTTTTCCTGAAGGATTACCGGGTTTACCACCTATTCGGGAGGTAGAGTTTGGTATTGAGCTTGTACCTGGGACTACGCCGATTTCGATAGCTCCGTATCGTATGGCACCAACCTAGTTAAAAGAGTTGAAAGCTCAGTTGCAAGAATTGACGGATAGAGGTTTTGCTCGACCAAGTTTCTCATCTTGGGGTGCACCAGTATTGTTCGTGAAAAAGAAGGACGGAACCATGAGGTTGTGCATTGACTATCGTCAACTGAATAAAGTGACGATAAAGAACAAATATCCGTTACCGCGTATCGATGATTTGTTCGACCAACTGAAGGGAGCCTCAATGTTCTCAAAAATAGATTTGAGATCGGGCTATTATCAGTTGCAAATTCGAGATTCGGACATACCCAAAACTGCTTTCAGAACGGGATATGGTCACTACGAGTTCTTAGTGATGCCGTTTGGGCTCACAAATGCCCCTGCGGTATTTATGGATTTGATGAATCGGATCTTCAGACCATATTTAGATCGGTTCGTAGTTGTGTTCATTGATGACATCTTGGTCTATTCAAGAGATGAGACCGAACATGCTGAGCATCTGAGGCTCGTGTTGCAAATTTTGCGGGATAAGCAGTTATATGCTAAGTTCAGTAACTGTGAGTTCTGGTTAAGAGAGGTTAGCTTCTTGGGTCATGTGGTATCCGCATCGGGTATTCGAGCTGACACGAGCAAAATTTCAGCCATACTTAACTGGAAGCCTCCAAGAAATATTACCGAAGTTCGGAGCTTCCTGGGACTCGCCGATTATTACTGACGATTTGTCAAAGGTTTCTCGATGATAGCCACACCAATGGCGAAGCTACTTCAAAAGGATGTTAAGTTCGAATGGACGGAGAAATGTCAGAAAAGTTTTGATCAACTAAAAACTTATTTACTGAAGCTCCAATTTTAGTGCAACCCGAATCAGGCAAAGAGTTTGTCATTTATAGTGACGCATCCCTACTTGGGTTGGGTTGCGTATTGATGCAAGAAGTTCAAGTGGTGGCCTATGCGTCGAGACAATTAAAGCCACATGAGAAAAATTATCCGACCCATGATCTTGAACTAGCTGCCATCGTATTTGCTTTAAAAATATGGCGACATTACTTATTTGGTGAGAAGTGCCATGTATTTTCGGATCACAAAAGTCTCAAAAATTTGATGACTCAAAGAGACTTAAATCTGCGACAAAGACGTTGGCTTGAGTTGTTGAAAGATTACGAGCTTGTCATTGATTACCACCCGGGAAAGGCTAATATGGTTGCGGACGCCTTAAACCGGAAATCATTGTTTGCTTTACGAGCGATGAATGTGCACTTGTCTGTTCTACCCGACAATGTGTTAATAGCTGAATTAAAAGCTAAACCATTATTGACTCACCAAATTCGTGAAGCTCAGAAAGTCGATGATGAATTGGTTGCAAAACGGGCTAAGTGTTTTCCGAACGAGGAATCAGAGTTTCAAATTGATGATGATGATTGTGTGAGGTTCAGAAATCGTTTGTGTGTTCCAAGGAATTCGGAACTCATTTCGATGATTCTGAATGAAGCCCATTGTAGCCGAATGTCAATTCACCCGGGGAGTACGAAAATGTACAACGATTTGAAACGTCAATTTTGGTGGCATGGTATGAAACGGGACATCTCCGACTTTGTTTCGAGATGTTTAATATGTCAACAAGTGAAAGCGGAACATCAAGTGCCTTCAGGATTACTCCAGCCGATCATGATACCCGAGTGGAAATGGGATCGAGTCACAATGGACTTTGTGTCCGGACTGCCCTTGTCAGCAAGTAAGAAGGATGCTATATGGGTTGTTGTTGATAGACTGACTAAGTCGGCTCATTTCATCCCCGTACGTACGGATTTTTCATTGGATAAACTAGCTGAATTGTACGTTTATCAAATTGTGAGATTACACGGGGTACCTGTTTCTATCGTGTCGGATAGAGATCCGAGATTCACCTCACGATTTTGGAAGAAATTGCAAGAAGCTCTGGGTACCAAGCTGCATTTTAGCACTGCTTTTCACCCCCAAACCGATGGTCAATCCGAGCGGATAATTCAGATACTTGAGGATATGTTGAGATGTTGCATCCTCGAGTTCAGTAGTTCATGGGAACGGTATTTACCTTTGATTGAATTCGCTTACAACAATAGTTTTCAATCAAGTATTAAGATGGCACCTTACGAGGTTTTGTACGGTCGTAAATGCCGTACACCATTGTTTTGGACCGAGCTCGGTGAAAGTAAAATTTTCGGAGTTGATTTGATTAAAGATGCTGAACAGAAAGTAAAGGTAATCCGTGAAAGTCTGAAGGTAGCCACGGATCGTCAGAAGTCGTACGCAGATTTGAAACGAAAAGACATCGAGTATCAGGTGGGAGACAAAGTGTTCCTTAAGGTTTCACCTTGGAAAAAGATACTCAGGTTCGGCCGTAAGGGCAAGTTGAGCCCAAGATTCATTGGGCCGTACGAAATCTCCGAACGAGTTGGTCCGATTGCGTATAGATTGATTTTGCCCCCGGAGCTTGAAAAGATTCATGACGACTTTCATGTTTCGATGCTTCGACGCTATCGATCTGATCCATCGCATATAATTAGCCCATCAGAGGTTGAAATTCAAGTCGACATGAGCTATGAAGAAGAACCGATGCGTATCCTAGCTCGTGAAGTGAAGGAGTTGCGAAACAAAAGAGTTCCGCTAGTAAAGGTGTTATGGCTCAAACACGGGATCGAGGAAGCTACTTGGGAGACCGAGAGCTCGATGAAAGAACGATACCCAAACCTATTTACCGGTAAGATTTTCGGGGACGAAAATTTCTTAAGTGGGGAAAAGTTGTGACAGCCCAAAGTTGACCCTAGTCGGGAAGTGGTTTCGGGACCGCTAAACCGAGTCACCGAAATGTTTGAATGTGATACTTATTGTCTAGAATATGTAATTATGAATGTGTGAAAATTTCAAGCTTCAATTTGAATGATTTCATGTGAATTTAGTCAATAGGACTTATGTGAGAAAATTCTAAAATGTGATAGGTCAGTGTGTGAGGACCTATTAGTGCATGTGGACAAAGGGGGGACTTGCATGTCAAATTCCCCCCCTACTAGTAGTGGCCGGCCATGACAAGCATGGTAGACCAAGTTTGATGGCCAAGACATGTCATAGACATGTTTTGTTGGTGCATCATGGGTGGAAAAAAATAAAATAATAGGCATGGGAATTAAATAATGAAAAGGAGTATGATGAATACACAAAAAAAAAGTGTGTAGTTGATTCTTTTCCCCCCCATTGCCGTGAGCTAAAGAAAAGAGAGGAGAAGATCTTTGTTCATCCTTTTCTCACCTTCATTTAGCCTAAATTAGAAAGAAAAACAAAGAAAAAAATTTCTCATCCTTTGGTTCATCCTTGGCCAAAAATTTTAAGGAGGAAAGAAGAAGAAAGGTGAAGAGATTCGGCCATGCATGTAGCTAGGCTAAGGTATGTTTGATGATGTTCCATGAGATGCATGCATGTTTTAGTTGTTAGCTTGAGTTCTACCTAGCCCATGGTCTAAATCTTGCTATGTGATGGAAATGGCACTTGACCATGGATGCATCATTCTTGGTTGGTGTTTGATGTTGTGGTGATGAGGCATGAGGATGAGTTAAGATTCGGCCTAGGTGGAGGTTGTGTTAATGCCATTGCATGCAAAATATGAAGCTTGTTAATGATGCATGTGATGATGGCTTGATGATTCTTGAACCTCCTTTTTAGCATTTTTGTGTGAGCACATATGTGCATTGGTTGCTAAATGGAGAAGAATCGGCTAGCAAGATGTGTGCTAAGGCCGAATGTAACTTTGCATGTTAATGAGCAATGCATGTGTTAAATTGATGAAAAGGGGGAGGATGCTTTACTAGTGTGTATATGTGTGTATTAAGTGTTGAAATCGACCCCAAAAATAGACATGCATATTCGGCCAAGGGGAAAGAAATTAGCTAATATGTTGTGTTGATGCATGATTTTTGCATGTATGAGACTTTAATGTCTAATGTATAAATATGGGCTAAGTGCCTTGTGTTCATCTTTTTGATGCCTAAATGATGAAATCAATTTATTTGTTTAATTAAGCTCAAGAGCAAAGGGGAAATAAATCCGATAAAGGGAAGGAAAAAGTGGTTGAATAGCTAGCGGAATCGTTCGACAACACCCGAGGTAAGTTCTTGAGTAAGAGAGCTTAAATTATGATGTGATTAGATCATGTTTTAAGCAAATTAAAATCATGCTCTTTGTGTGGCTATTGAGCCGAATTTGCAAGAATGATAAATGTCTTGTGTTTGAGTTTTGCTAATGAAAATGAAATACGAATGGGCCATGATTTATTGTTAAATGTGCATGGTTATTTGAATGATGTCCGGGCTAAGTCCCGAAGGCTTGTGCTAAGTGACAATATCCGGACTAAGATCCGAAGGCATTTGTGCGAGATACTAATTCCGGGCTAAGCCCAAAGGCATTTGTGCGAGATACTAATTTCGGGCTAAGCCCGAAGGCATTTGTGCGAGATACTAATTCCGGGCTAAGCCCGAAGGCATTTGTGCGAGTTACTAAATCCGGGTTAAGTCCCGAAGGCATTTGTGCGAATTACTATAACCGGGCTATGTCCCGAAGGCATTTGAACGAGGAGCTATATCCGGTTAAATTCCGAAGGTACGTGATTTGGGAATGAATGAACTTGCTGTAAAATTCCAGTTAATACTCTCGAAACATCCCAACATTGAGGTATGTTTCGTATGTGCTTGAATTTAGTTGAGCCCTTACAAATAAGTATTCGCTCAGTTGATAAACGAGCTACCGGCCTTTGGCTGAGTTGATCTTTTGTGTATGTACATAAGGGTTGATAATGTGAAGCAAGTACGATATCGTAAATTTGTGCATATGAAATTATCCGTTTAGCTATATGAATGCTATACTTTTGTTGTGCTGGAATTCCTTGCTCAAAACTTACTAAGCATAAATTGCTTACTCGTTACACTGCTCCTCTGTTTTATAGATTTTTGGTTCTCCAGCTATCGGACTCGGGATCTTGAAGTCGAAGTCGCCCACACTATCAAAGGCTCTTTTGGGTACTATTTTGGTTGAATTTTGATATGGCATGTATAGGACTACCCATTGTTGTTTTCGAGTACTTTATGAAATGTATAAGTGTACAGCCATGCGAAAATGGCTTGTAGAAGTGGAGTATGGCATTAGACCATTCGTGTTTATGAATGTATAGATGGTTTCATGATGTAACTATAGTTGGAATGGAAGTGTTGAGCAAATGATCAGCCATTGGAATGGCTAAGTATGATCATATGTGGGCATATGTATGACAAGGCCCTAGTTGGTCCATGAAACCCCGAAAATAGGTAAGGTTTACTTTGAAAACAGAGGCTGACAGCAGCAGTGGTGTGGATTGGAAAAATCACAAGAATTCGTAGGAGTGGAATTAAATAGTGAATAAATTATGTAATCGAACCTTGATGAATCTACTTTCATATGAAAGTAACGAAACAATCATATGAACAGTACAGTAAGAGATATTCAGGTTCTTGTGGAACAGGGCCAGAACAGTTTCTGGATTCCCTGTTCCGACTTTGGAAATTCACTATAAATTGACCAGAGAAAATTAGGGGTCATACCATATATGTATGGATTCCTCTCTGAGTCTAGTTTCCATAGAAACAAACGGTATCAGTATTGAAGCTCTGTGCAGAGAGATATCCAAGTCGTAATGGGAAAAGGTCAGTGTAGTCGACCCCTGTAACATGGGAGAATTTGACTAATAAAATGTACTAATTGGCCCTACCAAAAATTCTAGAAAAAAATACATAGGTGGGAACATGAGTCTAGTTTCAGGGAAAAATCACAAAACTGATTTTCGAGTTGTGAAACTCAAGATATGATTTTTGAAGCGACTAGTACTCAGACTGGGCAGTGTCTGGAAAAATTTTTCAAAGTTTGTTAACATCTCGTGTCCGACTCCAGTGTCGGTCTCGGGTTCGGGGTGTTACACGGTGGCACTATAAGGAAAGAAAAGAAAGGAAGGTAAGCATGTAAGCTTTGTAAGTACATATATGCAAATAAAGTGTAATTAAAAGAAAACATATTTATCAAACGATAAATTGACATGCATAAAAGATTTGAATCACTTAGACTTCTCAATCTTATTCTTCCTTTCATTCACATATGCTTAAAGACATCTCATCATAGACTCAGGCTTTATCCATAAGTTCAATCTATGTACCTCATCAAATTTTCACGAACTAAATCTTTGCATTACCTGTTGAACGCTCGGAATACATAGGAATATGTGACAGCCCTAAATTGACCCTAGTCGGGAAGTGGTTTCGGGACCGCTAAACCGAGTCACCGAAGTATTTGAATGTGATATTTATTGTCTATAATATATGAATATGAATGTGTGAAAGTTTTAAGCTTCGATTTAGTCGATAGCATGTGAATTTAGTTAATAGGACTTATGTGAGAAAACTTAGAAATGTGCTAGGCAAATGTAAGTGGCCTATTAATGCATGTTATAAAGATGATGGGTTTGCATGTCAAATTACCCAAAATTTGAACTAGTGGCCGGCCATGCTATGGGTTTAAACCTATTATAAACGTGTTGTGTTAATGCTTTATGTTAGAAATAATAAAATAAAAATGGTTAGTAATAAAAAAATGGAATTGGGGGGGATGATGAAAAAAAAAAGAAAAAGTTCTCATTTTGTTCTTCTTGACCGAAAAATCAAAGGAAAGAAAGGAAGAAAGGTTGAAGAGGTTCGGCCATGCTTGTAACTAGGTTAAGGTATGTTTGATGTTGTTCCATGAGATTCATGCATATTTTTAGTTGTTAGCTTGAGTTCTACCTAGCCCATGGTTTAAATCTTTGCTATGTAATGGAGATGATACTCGGCCATGGGTGTTGTCTTCTTGGTTGGTGTTTGATGTTATGGTGATGAGGCATGAAGATGATTGAATTTGAGTGTTTAATAAAAAGGATTGAATGTGAGTGTGTGTGAGAATTTGAAAAGGATGGGTCTTAACAACTTCATGAAGTATTCGGCCATGGTGCTAAAATGTTGTATTGTGTTTAAACTTAGAATTTTTAGTCATATGGATGTGTCTTGTTGTATGAGTGCTTGAACAAACTATGATTAAATGGATGCATAGATTCAAAGTGGGAAGAATTGGCTATTATGCTTGACACTAATACCGAATATGAGAATGTTGTACTTGAAAAAAAAATGTAGGTGAACATGACAAGTGTATTCGGCTTAGGGCATAAGGATATGAAAATTTTGGGTATTTATTTTTGATTGTGTGTGCATGACTATGGATAGTTGGCTGCAAAAATATTATAAATACTGTAACACCCCGAACCCGAGACCGACACCGGAGTCGGACACGAGATGTTAACAAACTTTGAAAAATTTTTCCAGACACTGCCCAGTCTGAGTACTAGTCGCTTCAAAAATCATATCTTGAGTTTCACAACTCGAAAATCAGTTTTGTGATTTTTCCCTGAAACTAGACTCATGTCCCCACCTATGTATTTTTTTCTAGAATTTTTGGTCGGGCCAATTAGTACAGTTTATTAGTCAAAGTCTCCCATGTTACAGGAGTCGACTACACTGACCTTTTCCCATTACGACTTGGATATCTCTCTGCACAGAGCTTCAATACTGATGCCGTTTGTTTCTATGGAAACTAAACTCAGAGAGTAATCCATACATATATGGTATGACCCCTAATTATCTTTGGTCAATTTATAGTGAATTTCCAAAGTCGGAACAGGGAATCCAGAAACTGTTCTGGCCCTGTTCCACAAGAACCCGAATATCTCTTACTGTACTTTTCCTATGATTGTTTCGTTACTTCCATATGAAAGTATATTCATCAAGGTTCGATTACATAATTTATTCACTATTTAATTCCACTCCTACGAATTCTTGTGATTTTTCCAATCCACACCACTGCTGCTATCAGCTTCTGTTTTCAAAGTAAACCTTACCTAATTTGGGGTTTCATGGACCAACTAGGGCCTTGTCATACATAAGCCCACATATGATCATACTTAGCCATTCCAGTGGCTGATCATTTGCTCAACACTTCCATTCCAACTATAGTTACATCATGAAACCATCTATACATTCATAAACACGAATGGTCTAATGCCATACTCCACTTCTACAAGCCATTTTCGCATGGCTGTACACTTATACATTTCATAAAGTACTCGAAAAACAACAATGGGTAGTCCTATACATGCCATATCAAGATTCAACCAAAATAGTACCCAAAGGAGCCTTTGATAGTGTGGGCGACTTCGACTTCAAGATCCCGAGTCCGATAGCTGGAGAACCAAAAATCTATAAAACAGAGGAGCAATGTAACGAGTAAGCAATTTATGCTTAGTAAGTTTGAGCAAGGAATTCCAGCATAAACAAAGAATATCACACATTTAGCTAAACGGAATATTTCATAATACGCAATTTATCGATATTAAACTTGCTTCACAACATTAACAACCCTTATGCACATACACAATAGACTAACTTAGCCGAAGGCCGATAGCTCGTTTATCAACTGAGCGAACATTTATTTGTAAGGGCTCGATTAAATTCAACACATACGTAACATATCCCCATATTGGGATGTTTTTCGAGTATTCGCTGGAATTTTACAGCAAGCTCATTCATTACCAAATCACGTACCTTCGGGATTTAACCGGATATAGCTTCTCGTTCAAATGCCTTCGGGACATAGCCCGGATTTAGTAACTCACACAATGCCTTCGGGACATAACCCGGATTTAACAATTCGCACGAATGCCTTCGGGACTTAACCCGGATTTAACAACTCGCACGAATGCCTTCGGGACTTAACCCGGATTTAGTATCTCGCACAAAGGCCTTCGGATCTTAATCCGGATATATTCACTTAGCACAAAGCCTTCGGGACTTAGCCCGGACAGCATTCAATTAATCATGCACATCTAACAATAATTCATGGCACATTCATATTTCATTTTCGTTTACGAAACTCAAACACAAGGCACATATTGTCCTTGCACATTCGGCTCAATAGCCACACATAGAGCATGATTTAATCACATCGAAATTTAAGCTCTCTTACTCAAGAACTTACCTCGGGTGTTGTCGAACGATTCCGCTAGCTATTCAACCACTTTTTCCTTCCCTTTATCGGTTTTATTTCCCCTTTGCTCTTGAGCTTAATCAAACAAATAAATTGATTTCATCATTTAGGCATCAAAAGATGAACACAAGGCACTTAGCCCATATTTATACATTAGACATTAAAGTCTCATACATGCAAAAATCATGCATCAACACAACATATTAGCTAATTTCTTTCCCCTTGGCCGAATATGCATGTCCATTTTTGGGGTCGATTTCAACACTTAATACACACATATACACACTAGTAAAGCATCCTCCCCCTTTTCATCAATTTAACACATGCATTGCTCATTAACATGCAAAGTTACATTCGGCCTTAGCACACATCTTGCTAGCCGATTCTTCTCCATTTAGCAACCAATGCACATATGTGCTCACACAAAAATGCTAAAAAGGAGGTTCAAGAATCATCAAGCCATCATCACATGCATCATTAACAAGCTTCATATTTTGCATGCAATGGCATTAACACAACCTCCACCTAGGCCGAATCTTAACTCATCCTCATGCCTCATCACCACAACATCAAACATCAACCAAGAATGATGCATCCATGGTCAAGTGCCATTTCCATCACATAGCAAGATTTAGACCATGGGTTAGGTAGAACTCAAGCTAACAACTAAAACATGCATGCCTCTCATGGAACATCATCAAACATACCTTAGCCTAGCTACATGCATGGCCGAATCTCTTCACCTTTCTTCTTCTTTCCTCCTTAAAATTTTTGGCCAAGGATGAACCAAAGGATGAGAAAATTTTTCTTTGTTTTTCTTTCTAGTTTTGGCAAGCATGAAGATAAGAAAAGGATGAACAAAATTCCCCCTTTCTCTTCTTTAGCTCACGGCAATGGGGGGGGACAAACACTACACACACATTTTTTTTTCTTTTGTTTTCCATTTCTTTATTACCCATACTCCTTATTTTATTCTTCCATTAACAAAACATGTTTCATGACATGTTTTGCCCATCATTCCTTGTCATGGCCGGCCACTACTCATTAGGGGGGGAAATTTGACATGCAAGTCCCCCCCTTTGTCCACATGTACTAATAGGTCCTCACACATTGACCTATCACATTTTTGAATTTTCTCACATAAGTCCTATTGACTAAATTCACATGCAATCAACCAAATCGAAGCTTGAAATTTTCACACATTCATAATTACATATTCTACACAATAAGTATCACATTCAAACATTTCGGTGACTCGGTTTAGCGGTCCCGAAACCACTTCCCGACTAGGGTCAACTTTGGGCTGTCACAAATACATGGTGTATGTTAAATTTATTAAGCTACAAAACATTATACATGTTCGGCCAAAGTAAATTATTTGAGTAAAGTATATCTTGATGGTACATTTCGGCTAGTATAAAATGTATATGGATGTCGTATGACTATGTTTGATTTGGGAAGAAAATTGTTTGATTTAGCTCAAGAGCCTAGAGGATCAAAGTTGGATAAGGGGAAGGAAAAAGTGATCGAATAGTCGTCGAAATCATTTGACAACATCCGAGGTAAGTCTTTGAGTAATGGAACTTAGTTTATGATTTGATTAAGTTTTGACGTATAAGCATAACAAATAAACAGTGATATAATGATTTTACTTGAATTATATGTCGAGATAATTAGTTTATACCTATGACGGGTAGCCGAATGTGCATAGAGATCATGTCATAAAGCAAATCAATTTATGCTCTTTGTATGTGGCTATTGAGCCGAAAATGGGAATGATTGATAAATGTCTTGTGTTTGAATTCTAGTGATGAAAATGAAATATAGATGTGATATGATTTATTGATATATGTGCATGAATATTCAGATGATAACCGGGCTAAGTCCCGAAGGCATTTGTACGAGTTACTATATCCGGGCTAAGTCCCGAAGGCATTTGTGCGAGTTACTATATCCGGGCTAAGTCCCGAAGGCAGTTGAGCGAGTAGCTATATCCGGCTAAATCCCAAAGGTACTTGGTTTGAGAATGAGCGATCTTGCTGTAATAATTTCAATTAATACGCTCGTAAAATCCCAACAATGAGGTATGTTTCGTATATGCATTGGAATAGTTGATTCCTTTTAAATAGTATTTGCTCAGTCGATTAATAAGCTTCTGGCCTTTGGTTAAGTTGATCCCTTATG
The DNA here is from genome assembly GCF_007990345.1 of Gossypium hirsutum. Classification (NCBI taxonomy): domain Eukaryota; kingdom Viridiplantae; phylum Streptophyta; class Magnoliopsida; order Malvales; family Malvaceae; genus Gossypium; species Gossypium hirsutum. The sequence continues at coordinate 43,373,260 of NC_053434.1, read as the reverse complement.
TATGAATATAAGGGTTGGAAATGTGAAGTAGGTATGATTTTGAGAATATGTGTATATGAAATTATCCGTTTAGTCATATGAATGCTATACTTCAGTTGTGCCTAATTTCATTGCTCAAAACTTACTAAGCATTAAATGCTTATTCCGTTTCTTTGATTCTCTGTCTTATAGATTTTGGTTCGTCAGCTATCGGACTCGGGAGTGTCAAAGTCAAAGTCGCCCACACTATCAAAGCCCCTTTTGGTATTCTTTTAGTTGAACTCTGATAATGGCATGTATAGGGCTGCCCTTTTGTTGTTAGTCAAGTACTTTGGTATTGTATATATTTGGATAGCCATGCGAAAATGGCTTATATATTTTGAGCATAGCGTTATAATCATTTTGTATATATATGGTTATTGAGAGGTGTGGAAATGCTTGGCAATGATTAGCCATTGGAATGGTTAATCACGATCATATTCTTGTGCTATGTATGTTAAAGGGCTAGTTGAATCATGGAAGTTATGAAATAGGTAAAGTCTACCTTAAAAACAGATGCCGACAGCAGCAGTGATGTGAATTTGAAAAATCACTAAAAATAGTAGGAATGGAATTAACTAGTGAATAAATTATGTAATCTAACCTTGATGAGTCTATTTTCATATGGAAGAAACGAAATTTTCATATGAGTCGTAATTTAAGAGATGTTTAAGTTTTTGTAAAACAGGGCCAGAGCGATTTCTGGATCCCCTCATCTGACTTTGGAAATTCACTATAAATTAACCAGAGATAATTAGAAGTTATGCCCTATATTTACAGATTCCTCTTCGAGTCTAGTTTCATTAGAAACAAACGGAATAAGTATTGAAGCCTTGTACAGGGAGATATCTAAGTCGTAATGCATGAAGGTCAGAGTAGTCAAACCCTGAAACAGGGGAGATTTTAACTAATAAACTGTACTAATTCGCCCAATAAAAAATTCTAGAAAAAAATTTGTATATAGATATATGAGTCTAGTTTCAGGAAAAATTTACAGAATCGGTTTTCGAGCTTCGGAACTCGAGATATGATTTTTAAAGTCACTGTAATGCAGTTAACCAGCATGTCTGGAAATATAAAAATGAACTGTGTAAGTAAATGAAATAAGTCCGTAAATACCTCGTGTTCGACTCCGGCAACGGTCTCGGGTACGAGGTGTTACAATTTTATTGGTATCAGAGCACGGTTTAGTCGATTCTAGGACTACCGTAATACGTTTGGGTCTAGCTATACATGCCATTATGTGATTATTAGATAGTGTGGTATTTCTGACAATTGAAAATGTGTTTATTTATAGTAATGGATCGCGATCCCAACCGAGCGGTAGCTGATGATCTTGAGAGTGTAGCGCCTGCTCCCGCACAAGGGACAGCGCCGGCGGACTCTCAGCCTATTGCTAGTAATCCGAACGATGAAGCTAGACAAGCTTTTTATAGCGTGATGAATGATTGGTTCAACCAATACATTCGAACTAATACGGCTGTTCCACAACCCCCATTCCCGACTAATACAACCCCCGCACCTTCAATACCTTCGGTAACTGACCAAATAAGGTCAAATAAGCCCCCAGTTAACAGAATCCGAAAACACGGGGCTACTGAATTTAAAGCTACGGACAGCGACGATGCCGAGCAAGCTGAATTTTGGTTGGACAACACTATTCGGGTACTTGATGAACTATCTTGTACACCCAATGAATGCCTAAAGTGTACTATCTCCTTGCTACATGATTCTGCCTACTATTGTTGGAATACGTTGATTTCTGTTATGCCTAGAGAGCAAGTAACTTGCGAGTTTTTCCAAACCGAGTTTCGAAAAAAGTATATCAGTCAGAGATTCATTGATCAAAAACAGAAAGAATTTCTTGAACTTAAATAGGGTTCCATGTCGGTTACCGACTATGAACGAAAGTTTGTAAGGCTTAGCCGGGACGCGCGAGAATGCATTTCTTCAGAAGCTGTGATGTGTAAACGTTTCGAAGATGGACTGAATGATGATATAAAGCTGTATGTTGGCATTTTAGAAATCTGAGAATTTGTGGTACTTGTCGAGCGAGCTTGCAAAGCCGAGGAGCTCAGTATGGAGAAAAGAAAAGCTGATATGGGAGCAAAGGAGTTTCGTAAGAGGTCTTCGGGGAGGCCCTTTCAACAGTCATCGGAGAAATTTAGATATGATTTCGGCCGATCTAGAGACACTTCGGGCTTTTCTAGACGAGATCGTGATTGACCCCCTGTGAGTGCACGAGTCACTTCGGTCGCCAGTGTTGGAAATGATCGTCGAGACAGAATGGAGTGTCAGTATTATGGTAAATGGCATTCGGGGAGTTGTAGATTCCATGACCACTCCTGTTACAAGTGCGGATCAGCTGACCACTTTATTAAAGATTGCCCGAGATTGTCTGAACAGAATGTAAATCAGAGTGGGAAACCTGGTGCTACTATTTCTCAGGGTAGACCATCTAGAAATACGGGCAATGCTAGTGGCGGTCAAAGAGGATCTAGAGATGCTACAACCAGATCTGAGGCTCGTGCTCCTGCTAGAGCTTATGCTATACGCGCACGCGAGGATGCTTCCTCACCAGATGTTATTACCGGTACTTTTACTCTCTTTGATACTAATGTGATTGCTTTGATTAACCCTGGTTCTACTCATTCTTATATATGTGAAACCTTAGCATCCAGTAAGACTTTACCTATTGAGTCCACTGAGTTCGTAATTCGGGTGTCAAATCCCTTGGGTCGTTACGTGCTTGTCGACAAAGTGTGTAAGAAATGTCCCCTAGTAATCCGAGGTTCCTGTTTTTCGGCCGATTTGATGCTTTTACCGTTTGATGAATTTGATGTTATCCTCGGTATAGATTGGTTGACCGTACATGATGCAATTGTAAATTGCAAAAGAAAAACCATCGATTTGAGGTGTGTAAATAACGAGATAATCCGAGTTGAGTCTACTGACTTGAATAGTTTGCCAGCTGTAATATCATCGATGTTGGCTCAGAAATATGTAAGAAAGGGGTGTGAAGCATACCTTGCATATGTACTTGATGACAAAGAGTTAGAAAAGAAGCCTGAATCTGTGCCGGTGGTTTGTGAATATCTGGATGTTTTTCCCGAAGAATTATCGGGTTTACCACCTGTTCGGGAGGTAGAGTTTGGAATCGAGCTTGTACCTGAGACTACGCCGATTTCGATAGCTTCGTATCGTATGGCACCAACGGAATGAAAGGAATTGAAAGCTCAGTTGCAAGAGTTGATGGATAGAGGTTTCGGTCGACCAAGTTTCTCACCTTGGGGTGCACCAGTATTGTTTGTGAAAAAGAAGGACGGAACCATGAGGTTGTGCATCGACTATCGTCAGCTGAATAAGGTGACAATAAAGAATAAATATCAAATATCGCGCATTGACGATTTGTTTGATCAACTAAAGGGAGCCTCAGTGTTTTCAAAGATAGATTTGAGATCGGGTTATTATCAGTTGCGAATTCGAGATTTGGATATACCCAAAACAGCTTTCAGAACAAGATACGGTCACTACGAGTTCTTAGTGATGCCGTTTGGGCTCACTAATGCCCCTGCGTATTTATGGATTTGATGAATCGGATCTTCAGACAGTATTTGGACCGGTTTGTAGTTGTGTTTATTGATGACATCTTAGTCTATTCAAGAGATGAGACCGAACATGCTGAGCACTTGAGATTAGTGTTGCAGATTTTACGGGATAAGCAGTTATATGTTAAGTTCAGTAACTGCGAGTTCTTGTTAAGAGAGGTTAGCGTCTTGGGTCATGTGGTATCTGCATCGGGCATTCGAGTTAATCCAAGCAAAATTTCAGCCATACTTAACTGGAAGCCTCCGAGAAATATTACTGAGGTTTGGAGCTTTTTGGGACTTGCCGGTTACTACAGACGGTTTGTAAAAGGTTTCTCGATGATAGCCACACCAATGACGAAACTACTTCAGAAAGATGTTAAGTTTGAATGGACAGAAAAGTGTCAGAAAAGTTTCGATCAATTGAAAACTCATTTGACGGAAGCTCCAGTACTAGTGCAGCCCGAATCAGGCAAGAAGTTCGTCATTTATAGTGATGCATCCTTACTTGGGTTGGGTTGTGTATTGATGGAAGAAGGTCGAGTTGTAGCTTATGCGTCGAGACAATTGAAGCCATATGAGAAAAATTATCCAACCCATGATCTCGAATTAGCTGCCATCGTATTCGCTTTGAAAATATGGCGACATTACTTATTTGGTGAGAAGTGCCATGTATTTTCGGATCACAAAAGTCTCAAATATTTGATGACTCAAAGAGACTTGAATCTGCGACAAAGACGTTGGCTCGAATTGTTAAATGATTATGAGCTTGTCATTGACTATCACCCAGGAAAGGCTAATGTGGTTGCGGATGCTTTGAGTCGTAAATCACTGTTTCCTTTACGAGCGATGAATGTACACTTGTCTGTTCTATCCGACAATGTGTTAGTAGCAGAATTAAAGGCTAGACCATTGTTAATTCATCAAATTCGTGAAGCTCAGAAAGTCGATGATGAATTAGCTGCAAAACGGGCTGAATGTGTTTCGAATATGGAATCAGAGTTTCAAATTGATGATGACGATTGTTTGAGGTTCAGAAGTCGTTTGTGTGTTCCAAGAAATTCAGAACTTATTTCGATGATTCTGAACGAAGCTCATTGTAGCCGAATGTCAATTCACACGGGGAGTACGAAAATGTACAACGATCTGAGACGTCAGTTTTGGTGGCATGGTATGAAATGAGACATTTCCGAATTTGTTTCGAAGTGTTTAAAATGCCAACAATTGAAAGCGGAACATCAAGTGCCTACAGGTTTACTTCAGCCGATCATGATACATGAATGGAAATAGGAACGAATCACGATGGATTTTGTATTTGGGTTACCATTGTCGGTGAGTAAAAAAGATGCGATTTGGGTTGTTGTTGATAGACTGACTAAGTCGGCTCATTTTATTCCCGTACATACGGATTATTCATTGGATAAACTAGCTGAATTGTATGTTTCTCAGATTGTGAGATTACACGGGGTACCCATTTCTATTGTGTCGGATAGAGATCCGAGATTCACCTCGCGATTTTGGAAGAAATTGCAAGAAGCTTTGGGTACCAAGTTGCATTTTAGCACCGCTTTTCATCCCCAAACCGATGGTCAATCCGAGCGGATAATTCAGATACTCGAGGATATGTTGAGATGTTGCATCCTTGAGTTTAGTGGTTCATGGGAACGGTATTTACCTTTGATTGAATTCGCTTACAACAATAGTTTTCAATCAAGTATTAAGATGGCACCTTACGAGGCTTTGTACTGTCGTAAATGCCGTACACCATTGTTTTGGACCGAGCTCGGTGAAAGTAAAATTTTCGGAGTTGATTTGATTAAAGATGCTGAGCGGAAAGTAAAAATAATTCGTGAAAGTCTGAAGGCAGCATCGGATCGTCAAAAGTTGTACGCGGATTTGAAACGAAAAGACATTGAGTATCAGGTGGGAGATAAAGTGTTTTTTAAAGTTTCACCTTGGAAAAAGATACTCAGATTTGGGCGTAAGGGCAAATTGAGTCCGAGGTTCATCGGGCCATATGAAATATCCGAACGAGTCGATCCAGTTGCGTATAGAATGATTTTACCCTTTGAACTTGAAAAGATTCACGACGTCTTTCATGTTTCGATGCTTTGACGTTATAGATCTGATCCATCGCACATAATTAATCCATCAGAGGTTGAAATTCAATCCGATATGAGTTATGATGAAGAACCGATTCGTATCCTAGCTCGTGAAGTGAAAGAGTTACGAAACAAAAAGATTCCTTTAGTAAAAGTGTTATGGCTCAAACACGGGATGGAAGAAGCTACTTGGGAACCCGAGAACTCTATCAAAGAACGATACCCAAACCTATTTACCGGAAAGATTTTCGGGGACGAAAATTTCTTAAAGTGGGGGAAAGTTGGACAGCCCTAAATTGACCCTAGTCGGGAAGTGGTTTTGGGACCGCTAAACCGAGTCACCGAAGTATTTGAATGTGATATTTATTGTCTAGAATAGGTGAATATGAATGTGTGAAAGTTTTAAGCTTCGATTTAGTCGATTGCATGTGAATTTAGTTAATAGTACTTATGTGAGAAAATTTAGAAATGTGCTAGGCAAATGTAAGTGGCCTATTAATGCATGTTATAAAGATGATGGGTTTGCATGTCAAATTACCCAAAATTTGAACTAGTGGCCGGCCATGCTATGGGTTTAAACCTATTATAAACATGTTGTGTTAATGCTTTATGTTAGAAATAATAAAATAAAAAGGGTTAGTAATAAAATAATGGAAATTGGGGGGGGATGATAAAAAAAGAGAACAAAAAGTTCTCATTTTGTTCTTCTTGACCGAAAAATCAAAGGAAAGAAAGGAAGAAAGGTTGAAGAGGTTTGGCCATGCTTATAACTAGGTTAAGGTATGTTTGATGTTGTTCCATGAGATTCATGCATATTTTTAGTTGTTAGCTTGAGTTCTACCTAGCCCATGGTTTAAATCTTTGCTATGTAATGGAGATGATACTCGGCCATGGGTGTTGTCTTCTTGGTTGGTGTTTGATGTTATGGTGATGAGGCATGAAGATGATTGAATTTGAGTGCTTAATAAAAAGGATTGAATGTGAGTGTGTGTGAGAATTTGAAAAGGATGGGTCTTAACAACTTCATGAAGTATTCGGCCATGGTGCTAAAATGTTGTATTGTGTTTAAACTTAGAATTTTTAGTCATATGGATGTGTCTTGTTGTATGAGTGCTTGAATAAACTATGATTAAATGGATGCATAGATTCAAAGTGGGAAGAATCGACTATTATGCTTGATACTAATGCCGAATATGAGAATGTTGTACTTGAAAAAAAAATGTAGGTGAACATGACAAGTGTATTCGGCTTAGGGCATAAGGATATGAAAATTTTGGGTATTTATTTTTGATTGTGTGTGCATGACTATGGATAGTTGGCTGCAAAAATATTATAAATACATGGTGTATGTTAAATTTATTAAGCTACAAAACATTATACATGTTCGGCCAAAGTAAATTATTTGAGTAAAGTATATCTTGATGGTACATTTCGCCTAGTATAAAATGTATATGGATGTCGTATGACTATGTTTGATTTGGGAAGAAAATTGTTTGATTTAGCTCAAGAGCCTAGAGATCAAAGTTGGATAAGGGGAAGGAAAAAGTGATCGAATAGCCGTCGAAATCTTTCGACAACACCCGAGGTAAGTCTTTGAGTAATGGAACTTAGTTTATGATTTGATTAAGTTTTGACGTATAAGCATAACAAATAAACAGTGATATAATGATTTTACTTGAATTATATGTCGAGATAATTAGTTTATACCTATGACGGGTAGCTGAATGTGCATAGAGATCATGTCATAAAGCAAATCAATTTATGCTCTTTGTATGTGGCTATTGAGCCGAAAATGGGAATGATTGATAAGTGTCTTGTGTTTGAATTCTAGTGATGAAAATGAAATATAGATGTGATATGATTTTTTTATATATGTGCATGAATATTCGGATGATAACCGGGCTAAGTCCCGAAGGCATTTGTGCGAGTTACTATATCCGGGCTAAGTCCCGAAGGCATTTGTGCGAGTTACTATATCCGGGCTAAGTCCCGAAGGCATTTGTGCGAGTTACTATATCCGAGCTAAGTCCCGAAGGCAGTTGAGCGAGTAGCTATATCCGGCTAAATCCCAAAGGTACTTGGTTTGGGAATGAGCGATCTTGCTGTAATAATTTCAATTAATACGCTCGTAAAATCCCAACGATGAGGTATGTTTCGTATATGCATTGGAATAGTTGATTCCTTTTAAATAGTATTCGCTCAGTCGATTAATAAGCTTCCGGCCTTTGGTTAAGTTGATCCCTTATGTATGAATATAAGGGTTGGAAATGTGAAGTAGGTATGATTTTGAGAATATGTGTATATGAAATTATCCGTTTAGTCATATGAATGCTATACTTCAGTTGTGCCTAATTTCATTGCTCAAAACTTACTAAGCATTAAATGCTTATTCCGTTTCTTTGATTCTCTGTCTTATAGATTTTGGTTCGTCAGCTATCGGACTCGGGAGTTTCAAAGTCGAAGTCGCCCACACTATCAAAGCCCCTTTTGGTACTCTTTTAGTTGAACTCTGATAATGGCATGTATAGGGCTGCCCTTTTGTTGTTAGTCAAGTACTTTGGTATTGTATATATTTGGATAGCCAAGCGAAAATGGCTTATATATTTTGAGCATAGCGTTATAATCATTTTGTATATATATGGTTATTGAGAGGTGTGAAAATGCTTGGCAATGATTAGCCATTGGAATGGTTAATCACGATCATATTCTTGTGCTATGTATGTTAAAGGGCTAGTTGAATCATGGAAGTTATGAAATAGGTAAAGTCTACCTTAAAAACAGATGCCGACAGCAGCAGTGATGTGAATTTGAAAAATCACTAAAAATAGTAGGAATGGAATTAACTAGTGAATAAATTATGTAATCTAACCTTGATGAGTCTATTTTCATATGGAAGAAACGAAATTTTCATATGAGTCGTAATTTAAGAGATGTTTAAGTTTTTGTAAAACAGGGCAGAACGATTTCTGGATCCCCTGATCTGACTTTGGAAATTCACTATAAATTAACCAGAGATAATTAGAAGTTATGCCCTATATTTATAGATTCCTCTTCGAGTCTAGTTTCATTAGAAACAAACGGAATAAGTATTGAAGCCTTGTACAGGGAGATATCTAAGTCGTAATGCATGAAGGTCAGAGTAGTCAAACCCTGAAACAGGGGAGATTTTAACTAATAAACTGTACTAATTCGCCCAATAAAAAATTCTAGAAAAAAATTTGTATATAGATATATGAGTCTAGTTTCAGGAAAAATTTACAGAATCGGTTTTCGAGCTTCGGAACTCGAGATATGATTTTTAAAGTCACTGTAATGCAGTTAACCAGCATGTCTGGAAATATAAAAATGAACTGTGTAAGTAAATGAAATAAGTCCGTAAATACCTCGTGTTCGACTCCGGCAACGGTCTCGGGTACGAGGTGTTACAGGAATACATAGGGAATTTTCATATAAATGCCATATAGATAGTTAGGGCTATCTCATACTATGACGTGCTCACATTTGAGCTACTCACGGGCCTTTTTATCAAGTAAGGACTCGGAGCCCATGGCTATTATGTAACGTTCGCTTATTGAGCCACTCACGGGCCTGTGCACAAAGCTAGTACCCAGACCCACATTACCTTTAAAAATCATCTCATGAACTTAGGCTCAACTCATGAGTTCAGACCACATAATTTTCATGACATGCCCCTTCGTATCCTCCGCTATATCGAGGGTTCAACAGGATTTCATGTTTAACCGAATAGCATTGCATTTGCTCGCAATGTATTATACTCGAAGAACGTGTCATTTACACATTCATGGCAACAATTTAAACTTTAAATACATAACCACAATAAACTAATTGTACATTTATACTATCAAGGTATTTTTAAGTAAGTTTTGTTAACACATTATTTAAATATGTACTTACTTCGATACAAAATGATGAAGACGAGCTTAATCCTTGTAAACTTTATTCTTACCCCGATCAAGACCCAAATCACATTTCTCTTTATCTAAATTAATAAAATCCATTTATTTCATCAGCATATCGATTTATAGACTCAAATTTCATAACTGGGCAAAATGACTATTTTGCCCTTAGACTTTCACAAAATGACCATTTTACCCCTATGCTCGAAAATCAATTTTTATCAGATTTCTTCATCTAATAAGCCTAGCCAAACCCTTTTTACTCTTATAGAAATCCAAAATTTCCACTATTTCACACATTTATCATCTATTTTACAACTTATACAAAATAGTCCCTAATAGGGTTCTCATGAGAAATCCCTTTAGAAAAGTTGTTTATCACCTATCTAAGACTCACATTCTTCCATAAAATTTCAGTTATCAACACACATGCTTTCATGGTAAAACCCTAGACTCTTGCCTATCTTGCAAAATAGTCCCATCATTTGAAAGCTCATGCTTCAAGTGGTCCAAAAGTGTAAAAATCATTAAGAGAACTCATAAGAATCACTTACTTGCAAAGGCTTAGAGTTGCTGAAATTTTGAAGCTTAAATATCCCTCTAATGGTTGAAAATTTTGGTGGTATGAGAAGAGAATGAAAGGATGAAGTCATCTTGTCTTATTTTATTCAATTAAGTCAGCAAACCACCTAAACTTTTGACTTTTTAGCCAAATTGTTTTCTATGGCTGACCAAGCTCTTAGGAAAGGGTCTAATTTCCCTTTTAAAACCCCCAAATTAAGGTTCATAGCAATTTAACACCTTTAGCTATCAATTTAATACTTTTTTTACTTTATGTGATTTAGTCTTTTTTCGCAATTAAGCAAGCAATCGCTAAAATTAATTCACCAAAATTTTCATGTACTTATCTAATCGTGCTACAATACATAAAATAATATATAAAAAACTAATTTCCTCGACCTCAGGTTAGTGGTTCTGAAACCACTGCTCCTACTAGCCCCAAAGTTGGGCTATTACATAGGCCATGTCAAAACTATAGGGTATACTGCCTTAATTCGAAAGGGTACCCCAGGGGACACACGGTCGTGCAGCATGACCATGTGTCACACATGGCTGAGACACACGGCTAAGACACACGCCCGTGTCTCTGCCCGTACCGTGTGGAAAAAAATAGGAAATTTTCAAAGCTAATTTGCCACCCTTTTTCTCATGCACACTTAGCCACCAAAATTGTAACACCCCAAACCCGACCTAGACGTTATGGTCGGATCTGCGATGTCACATTGAAGTGCATTTTGAAAAGTGCCATTCTGTTCGAAAATTCCGTATTATATAAAAAAATCCCTCGGAGTGATATTTTACAAAACTTTTAAGTGAAAAGCTCCAATAGTTTTAGCAAATTTTTAATCATTTTAGGTTATTATTACACTTTAAGGACATTGTTTATTGCAGAAGCTTTTGAAATATATTACAATGTCGTGGTCTTTTGAAAACATTTATCTTCTGAAAATTTGCATTCTACTACTAGTAGATATAAATAAAAATGAGTAATCCCAAATCAAAGTAAAAATTAAGGAGGCCGTATTACATAAAAAAAACCCCAAATAAATTAGCTTAAAGATTAAAACTTTAAAATAGTAGCAAAAGCAGTTGTGTGGCCTCCATCGAGACCCTTGCAGTACCGACCCGCCTAAGCATTACCTGCACAGGAAAGCAGAAGGGTGAGTTTGTGAAAAACTCAGTGTGTACTCCCCTTACAATAATCAGTCAAACCATAGGCAAACACAGTTTGGGCAGAAGCTCGTTTCAATGACTGTCCAGTATCAGTGTAGGCCTTAGCCTATTATAGTAACAATAACAGTATAGGCAATAGCCCATTATAGTAACAGTAACAGAAATGCAAACAGAAGTCCAACCCATCCATCCTCTACACTCCATGTGGGGATAAAATCAACCCACCCATCCCTACACTCCAAATATAACACCAGTTGCGACACTAAACACTATTTGTAGTAGAGCTGCTATTATAGTACACTTCCTCCAAATATATCAAACCCACACCCATGCATTACATCAGTCATAAAATCATACGTGTATGCAACATGTCATGCTCAAATACAGTAAAACATATCATAAGGGTATATCAATCATTTTACCTCTTAGGGGTATAATATTCATTTCATCAGTATGGGGTCCAATCGACCCAATAGTAGGTCCACAGTCGACTCGGGCGGCCCGTGCAACCTTAACGGTCAAACAGTAAAAATGGGCCCAAGGCCCATTACACGACCCATGTGGGCCCACATGCCCGTGTGGCCTAGTAAGCCCAAAAATGGCATTGGCCATGCGAACTACACAGCTTGGCCCAATACTCTCCACATGTCCGTGTGGTTTACTTATATGGGCCTACGAGCCTATAGGGCCCACACGACCCATTTCGGCCCAATGTGGCCCAAAGCGACCTAAGCCCATGAACTCGCTCATGGTGGCCTCTCTGATCAAACGTCCACGTTTTACGTGTTTGGACTACCACACGAGCGAGCGTACGCTTGTGTAGCGTCAAAGGTCATACTTTTCTGGCTTTTACCGATCTACGTTTAAGACAGTGTGTTTACACACCTGTTTGCGGAACAAATGTGCGAATGGCTCTTGTGCTTCTCAAACCTATATCAACACGATACACTATTAGTCCTTTAATCTATGGGGTTAACAATCCCTTGAATAAAACTTAACTAAATTAAACTTAACTCTTACTTTGCTTGAGCGATTAAGACTCATCACACTTCAATCGATACCGAAGATTGATTATAGGCTCTTTCAAATCATCTGCACTCAAGCCGAAATCTATTAACCTTTATTAGAACATCCGCATACACGGTTGAACCAACATATAATACTTACCAAAATCGCAAAAACCGATTCTATGGAAGGAACACAATTGGTCTTCTATTGCAAACGAAACCCACACCGCAAAGTCAAGGCTAACACCCATGCTCTAGCCATAACGGCAGTAAAAGAAGAAGTTAGAGACAGTATTACTACATAAAGAAATAGAGCAAGGGATTAGAGAAAAATTAGGCACCAATCGATTTTTCACAGAAAAATTACAAGAACCGAAATAATTGGAGAGGAAGCTAAGCAGAAATCGGTCCAAGTATTCAAACGGAAAGAGACGGAAAAAGATGCAATCGGTTAAAGGGAAATGGATTGAGAAAGGAGCAAGTAAGCAAGAGTCAAACAAAACAAAGACTAATACCCAAACAAGTTTGAGAAGGGTGTTCAGCCAAAGGAAAACAAGAGAAAGAATAACTTCTAAGGTGTAGAGAGAACAGAGTAAATCGGTCTACAAGGCGCTGTTGAAGAACAAACCCCAAATGACAAGTTCCCCAAATGGTCACACTCAGAATTCAGCAACCAACAAAACTCCAAAGCCAAAGAAGTGAAAAAGTAACAAAAAAAAAACAATAGCTATCAAAATGGGAAGAAAAACCACACAATTTCGGCACCCAAAAGCCTATGACCGAATTGGCACAATGGGAAACCCACTTTCGATAACCTACTACCACTCCCTTACTCCATGATCCCCTCCTCAAATCTCTCCGCAAATATCTCTTCACAACTCTCAATCGACCAATTCAAACCCCTTCCAAACTCCTTTTAAATTTCGGCCACACACCCCCTCCCTTTCAAAGACTCCAACTGCCCACTAGATTCAGAGTTCCACTACTACTTAACTTCCTATATGACAGAGTAAGAAAAGACACCCTTATGCATAATAGGGCTCGAATTCAAGACCTACTAGCAGCAACAACATGCCACTACCCCTTGGACCAACAGGCTTTTTCTATCATACTTTACCCAATTTTATTTAACAGATGTACTGAACAGAGTCAGGTTTAATTCAAGCAAAAACAAATTTTTGTACTAGGCAATGCTTGAACTCAGGACTTTTCTAACACTCCTCAAGACACTCAACCACAGAAGCAGACATGAATTTACGCAGCACAATATAAAAAAATAGTTACTGAGATTTTAGGGGCGTTACAACCCCCTAAAAGAAAATTAGGCCTTGAAATTTACCTGGTTAAAACAAATGAGGGTATTATTATGGCATCGCCCCCTCGGGTTCCCACATGGCCTCCTTATAACGTGATTACGCCATAGCACCTTAACTAGTGGAACAGACTTCCTACTGAGAACCTTCACATCACGGTCTAAAATCTGAACTGGCTCTTCCTCAAAAGTCAGGTTTGGCCTAACCTTAATCTCCTCAGTTGAGACTACGTGCGTAGAATCAGAATGATATCGCCTCAACATAGAGACGTGGAACACATCATGAATCCGGTCTCACTTTAGAGGTAACTCAAGTTGATAGGCAACCGATCCTATACGCTTTAATATACGATAGGGCCCAATGAACCTAGAGCTTAACTTGCCCTTTCGACCAAACCTCAGTACCTTCTTCTATGGCGAGACCTTGAGGAAAACTAAGTATCCCACAGAATACTCAATCTCCTTACCCTTCAAATCCACATATGACTTTTGTCTGTCAAATGTTGCCTTTACTTGATCCCGAATCAATCTAACTTTATCCTTGGTATCAGAAATCAATTCAGGACCCAAAACTCATCGCTCACCTAACTCAGTCCAACATGAAGGAGTACGACACCTACGACCATATAACACCTCGTAAGGTGCCATCTATATGCTAGACTGGTAGTTATTATTATACGCAAACTCTCCTAATGGCAAGTAGTCCTCCCAACTGCCTTGGAATTCGATCACACAACCCCTTAACATGTCCTCCAGTACCTGAATCACCCTCTTTGACTGACCATATGTCTAAGGATGGAACGCAGTATTGAAGTCTAACCTTGTACCCAATGTTTCATGCAGCTTCTTTCAGAACTAGGACGAAAAACGAAGATCTCTATCAGATATTATTGAAACTGGTACCCCATGCAGTTGTACTATCTTAAACACATACAGTTTAGCCAGCTTTTGCAATGAGTAATCAGTGTGAACAAGTATGGAATGGGCAGATTTGGTCAATCGATCCACGATGACCCATACTGAATCCTTCTTAGTAGGCGTTAAGGGCAGCCCACTAACGAAGTCCATAGTCAGTCTCTTCCACTTCTACAACGGAATCTTAACTGGCTGAAGCAACCTTGAGGGTAACTGATGTTCAACCTTAACCTGCTTGCAAGTAAGACACTTACTCACAAAGTTGGTAACTTCACGCTTAAGACCCGACACCAATATAATTCACGCAAGTCTCGGTACATCTTATTCCCGCTAGGATACATAGCGTACGGACTGCTTTTCGCCTTTTGCAGTATCGATCGTCTCAAATTAGTATCTTTTGGTACGTAAACTCTCCCACGAAAAGAAAGTACCCCTTCACTATTCAGTCCAAAATCTAAAGTTTCCCCACTCTCTACCTGTCGAAAACGAGGACCTAGTGACTTATCCTCCAACTGTTTACTTTTAATCTGTTCAATCCACCTCGGTTTAACCTGAAGTTAAGCCAATAGACTACCATCACCGAATAAGCTGAGACGAGCAAACATCGCCCTCAGATCAGTCACAACCCTGCGGCTCAGTGCATCAGCTACCACATTAGCCTTACTAAGATTATATTCAATCGAACAATCATAATTCTTGAGCACCTCAATCCATCTAAGCTGCCTAAGTTTTAGCTCCTTTTGAGTGAGGGGATACTTGAGGCTCTTGTGATCCATGTAAATGATACACTCCTTACCGTACAGGTAATACCTCCAAATTTTCAGTGCAAACACTACCGCGACCAACTCCAAGTCATGTACCTGATAGTTCACCTCATGTGTCTTAAGCTGATGAGACGCATAAGCCACAACCTTACCCCCTTGCTTCAACACACATCCTAAACCGACATGTGATGCATCACTATAGACAGTGAATTCCTTTCCAGATTCAGGCTGTATTAAGACAGGGGCCTCAGTCAAAACTTTATTTAGCTTCTCAAAACTTTTATGCTGCTTATCAGTCCAGTTAAATAGTCCTTTACACAAAAAATAGTCAGAGGTGCAGCAATCAATGAAAAACCCTAAACAAACCATCCATAATACCCTACCAGACCCAAAAAACTCTGAATCTCAAATACCAACTTAGGCTGCTTGCAATCCAAAACAACCTCAATTTTTTGAGGATCAACCTTAATCTCCTCAGTAGGTACAACATGTCCCAGAAATGTTACCTCTCATAACCAAAATTCACACTTGCTGAACTTAGCATACAAGTTTCCTCCCTCAGAATCTGTAGAACAATTCGGAGATGTGCATCATGTTTATCTTCAATTCTCAAATACACCAGAATATCATTTATAAATACCACTATGAACCGATCCAGATAGGGCTGGAACATTTGGTTCATCAAATCCATAAAAGTCGCTGGTGCATTCATCAGTCCAAATGACATCACTAGAAACTTGTAATGACCATAACTAGTCTTAAATTTTGTCTTGTAAACATCAGTCTCCTAGACCCTCAGTTGATGGTACCTTGATCGGAGATCATTCTTAGAGAAGACCGAAGCTCCTCGAAACTGGTCGATTAAATCATCTCTCCTCGGTAGGGGTACTTATTCTTCATAGTCAATTTGTTCAGTTGTCGGTAATCGATGCACATATGCATGGTTCCATCCTTCTTTTTCACAAATAAAACTAGTGCTCCCCATAGAGACACACTAGGGCGGATGAACCCTCGATCCAATAACTCCTGATTCTGAGCTTTAAGCTCTACAAGCTCCATCAGTGCCATTATATAAGAGGCGATAGACACTGGAGCTGTACCAAGCAAGAGCTCTATCCCAAACTCAATTTCACGATTAGGGGGTAACCCAGGCAGTTCATCGGGAAAAATATGAGAAAATCCTTCACCATTCTAATATATTTAACAGAAGGAACCTCAGAATCGAAAACACTAATATAGGCTAGATATGCCTCACAACCTTTACGAACCAATTTCTCGGCCCTAAGTGTAGAAATCACATTTGACAGATAATCCTGACGCTCCTCAATCACAACCTCCTCGTCACCATTCGCAGTTTTCAATATCACCCGTTTAGTAACACAATCCAAATTCACTTGATGCTTAACCAGCTAGTCCATGCCCAGTATCAAGTCAAATTCTCCAAAAGGGAGTTCCATTAAATCCGCCAAAAAGATCACTCTTTGAACCTCCAAAGGCACATCCTTAAACAGTTTATTCACTCTCACTGACTGCCCTAATGGACTTAACACAATAACCTCACTCATAGTGTTTTCAACCATTATACCCAAAGTCTCAGATACAGTGCATGCTATATAGAAATGCATGGACCCAATATCAATCAATGCAGTATAAGGTACATTATAGATAAAGAACGTACTTGTAATAACATCTGAGGAATCTTCATCTTCTCGGTGACGTGTAACACAAACCAGTGTCGGTTGCCTCTCCTCAGTATGACCAGCACCTCTTCCCGGTGCTCCTCGACCACGACCCATACCATTTTCACCTCTGGCCGGACCACGGCCTCTCGACAGTTGCTGAACACCTCTCAGTGGTTGAACAGTACCCATACCAGTAGCTTGCATCTGATCAGGCCTCCATGGACAATCTCTGATATGTGCTCCATAGATTAGCACCTCAAACATGCCCCTAACCTTTCCCAGCATTCACCTTGATGGCGTCTCCCATAATCAGTACAAGGTCGTGGTCCAGTAATAGCAATAGGGACCCCAACTCTAGTTGGCCCATCAAATTTAGCCTTTTTCTTAGGCCCTATAGTAGAACTTAAGGGCTCCCAAACCCTCTTACTCCTCCCCTTGTCCTTCTCACAGTTCTAGCACTCATCGCGCTTCACATCGTCGGCGATCTTCGCTTTTTCCACTAGCACAGCAAAATCTCGCTCCCTCTGTGGAGCTATCAGAACTCATAGATTATCTCTAAAGCCGTCCTCAAAATGAACACAATGCTCATATTCAGTTTCCACCATCCTACATGCATAGCGACTAAGTCGCAAAAATTCTGCCTCGTATTCAGCCATAGACTTATCCCCCTGGGTCAGATTCAGAAACTCCCTCCTCCGGGCATCCACATAACTAGCACCCACATATTTCCCTTGGAATGCATTCTTGAAAAATTCCCAAGTCAACCGGTCAGGCTGAGTACCCTCTTTCACTATAAACCACCACTGGTAAGCTTCATCTCGCAGCAACGACACTGCACCTTTTAATTTCTGCTCTGGGATGCAATCTAGGTCATCCATGATCTCTCTATGGCCTCAATCCAATATTCAGCCACATTAGGGGAAACTCCAGCGATACCCCTAAAAATCTCAGCCCAATTAGACCTAAGTCATTCTGTCACCGACCCACGACCCACAGTACCAGTATTAGGCCCAGCGACCCTTTTAAAAAATTTTAACATAGCTTGGTACAGTGCGTCGCCCCCAGCTGCACGGTCGTGTGACCAAGTTTTACTTATAGATGAAACCGATGCCTCTCTAACTTCATCGTTATGCATATGACCTGACGCTGACGATCCAGCCCGAGCACCTCGACGGCCTCCGCCGTGGCCTCTTGCACCCCTTCCACGAGTACCTCTGGTGCTCATTATCGAGTTACGCTTTATCTGTATTAACAGTTTTATGATTAGCTTTACAGTCCCAGTGTTTATTACAGAATATTTTATGGAAAATATTATAAGTAATCCAGAATTTTATTTTCGCAGATCGCAGTTTCACTACAGTTTCAGTTTACCGTAAGCAGAGTATTTCAGTATAGTCTACTGCCTACAGTAGTCTCAGTATTAAACAAGCAGTAGTTTTAGAGGACTTATAGAATCAGCGCCGGAGACTCAGTAGACCACACATTCAAAAATAACACTTCAAAAATACTTTTCAAAAATCCACAGTCGAGCTTTGTAACTTGGCTCTGATACCACCAAATATAATACCCCAAACCCAGCCTAAACGTTATGGCCGGATCTACGATGTCACATTGAAGTGTATTTAGAAAAGTGTCGTTCTATTTGAAAAGTCTGTTCTATATAAAAATCCCTACTAGTCATCTTTTACAAAACTTTTAAGTGAAAACCTCTAGTAGGTATAGCAAATGTTTAATTATTTTATGTTGTTATTACACTTTAAGGACATTGTTTATTGCAGAAGCTTTTGAAATATATTGCAATGGCGCGGGGTTTTGAAAACATTTATCTTTTGAAAATTCACGTTCTACTACTAGCAGATAGAAATCGAAATGAGGAATCCCAAATCAAAGTAAAAATTAAAGAGGCCTTATTACATAACAAAAACCCAAATAAAATAGCTTAAAGATTAAAAGTTTAAAACAGAAGCGAAAATGGTTGTGTGGCCTCCATCGAGTCCCTCGCAGAATCGACCCGCCTAAGAATTACCTGTACAGGAAAGCAGAAGGGTGAGTCTATGAAAAACTCAGTGTGTACTCCCCTTAAAATAATCAGTCAAATAGTAGGCAAACACAGTTTGGGCCTAAGCCCGTTTCAGCTACGGTCCAATATCAGTAATAGTAACAGAGTGTGCCTTAGCCCATTACAGTAATAGTAACAGAGTGTGCCATAGCCCATTACAGTAATAGTAACAGAAATGCAAACAGAAGTCGTACCCATCCATCCTCTACACTCCACGCCGTCCAGCCATACACTCCATGTGGGGATAAAATCAACCCACCCATCCCTACACTCCAAATATAGCACCGGTTGCAGCACTAAAGAGTATTTGCAGCAAAGTTGCTAGTACAATACACTTCCTTCAAAAATATCAAACCTACCCCCATGCAATATGTCATGTCATAATATCATACATGTATGCAACATGTCATGCTCAAATACAGTAAAACATATCATAGGGGTATAACAGTCATTTTACCTGTTAGGGGTATAATAGTCATTTCATCAGTATGGGGTCTAAGTATACTTTAGACCGAATAGTAGGTCCACAGTCGTCTCGGGCGACCCGTGTAACCTTAACAGTCAAATAGAGAAAATGGGCCCAAAGCCCATAACACAGCCCATGTGGGTCCACACTTCGTGTGGCCCAATAAGCCCAAAAATGGCCTTGACCGTGCGAACTACACAACCTGGCCCAATACTCTCTACACGTTAGTGTGGTTTACCCGTATGGCCTACGAGCCCGTGGAGCCCACAGGTCCATTTTGGCCCAACATGGCCCAAAGCGGCCTAAGCCCATCAAATCGCTCATGGTGGCCTCATCGATCAAACACCCACGTTTTACACGTTCGGACTACCACACGAGCAACCGTAAGCTCGTGTAGAATCAAAGGTCATACTTTTTCGGCTTTTGTCGATCTACGTTTAAGACATTGTGTTTACACACCTGTTTGCAGAACAAATATGTGAATGGCTCGTGTACTTCCCAAACCTATATTAACAAGATACACTATCAGTCCTTTAATATATGGGGTTAACAATCCCTTGAATAAAACTTAACTAAATTAAACTTAACACTTGCCTTGCTCGAGCGATTAGGACTAATCACAGTTCAATCGATACCGAAGATTGATTATAGGCTCTTTCAAATCATCTACAGTCAAGCCGAAATCTATTAACCTTTATTAGAACATCTGCATACACAATTGAACCAAGATATAGCACTTACCAAAATCACAAAAACTAATTCTAGGGAAGGAATACAATCGGTCTTCTATTGCACAATGAAAACCCACACCGCAAAGGCAAGGCTAACACCCACGCTCTAGCCATAATAGCAGAAAAAGTAGAAGTTATAGACAATATTACAACAATAAAAAACGAGCAAGGGATTAGAGAAGAATCAGGCACTAACCGATTGTTCACAGAAGAATTGTAAGAACCCAAGGCTGGAACTCAGGACTTCTCCAACACTCCTCAAGACACTCAACCATGGAAGAAGATATGAATTTACGGAACACAACATACAAAAATAGTTACTTAGATTTTTGGGGCATTACAACACATACAATTCAATTTAAAGACATTTATTTGCATATGAACTTACCTCGTATTCAGAAAAAATAGACCGGATCGACTATTCGATAACTTTGGATTTCTCCCGATCTAAATCTGATTTCTTTCATTCTTGATCTGTATACATTCAAAATTAACTCTTTTATTCATCAACACATTCAATTTAGTCTACAAACACATATTTAGGCATTTTATCACTTTAGCCTAAACTTTCACATTTCTTACAATTTAATCCCTATTTAATAAAAACACAAATTACACAAAATTCTATATGGCCCATGCTTAGCGAATTCTCTATAGCTTCATAACAACCCTATTCTCAGTTATTTCACACTTTTAACCAAAACATTTCACATTTTCTCAATTTAATCCCTAATTGACATTTTTACTCAAAATTACTTTACAAAACTTGTATATCTATCATTAAACCTTCATAATCTATCATTAAACATCACAAAGCTCATAAATTCTACAATGGCACTTCAAAAAATTATCAACAATTTTAGAAATTAGGGTACGGGCTAGCTAGTATTCAAAGCAACGATCACAAAAACATAGAAATCATAAAAAAACTGATCAACAATGGACTTACAATTGAGAAATGAAGTAGCCGAATATCACCAACCCTAAAATGGTGTTCTTCTTTGCTATACATGGTCAAAAAGATGAGCAACACTCATCTTTTAATTTTTGTTTCATTAATACTTTGTTTAATATATCATTTACAACTTTAACCTTTAATAATAATAACTTATAACATTTATTGTAAGCCCAAAAATGTCCATTTAAACACTCAATGGTCTAATTACAACTTAAGTACTTCTAATTTAATAAGCCATAGAAAATAGACACCTTTAACAAATAGAATGCAACTTTTGCATTTTACGCAATTAAGTCCTTTTTCTCAAATTGAGCTATTAAACAATAGAAGTAGCTCACAAAATTTTCACACATATATAATCACATGCTATAAACATCAAAAATAATATTAAATAATTTTACAACCTCAAATTTTTGGTTCCAAAACCACCGTTCCCGTTCAGCTAAAATCGGGATGTTACACCCTATCTGTCAACTCTTGCAACTGAGCTTTCAACTTTTTCAATTCCGTAGGTGTCATTCTATATGGAGATATCGATATCGGAGATGTTCTCGTTACCAATTCAATAGCAAATTTCACCTCTCTGATTGATGTTAACCCTGGTAATTCTTCTGGAAACACATTTGAATACTTACATACCACTGAAACCAATTCTAGCTTCAATTCTAAATTTTGGAATAAAAAATATAAGCTAGATACGCTTCATAACCTTTTCTAACATATTTCTGTGCTGACATAGTCGAAATAACATTAGATGCACTATGCAGTCTATGTAATTCAATTCGAAGCTTCTCACCGTTCTGACATTTCAACACAATATGCTTTCATCTATAGTTCACACCAGCATCATGCAGAGTTAATCAATCCATACCTAGAATCACATGAAACTCATCAAAGGTCAGTAACATCAAATCTACCGGAAAGTTGCAACCCCAAATCATTGAAGGACATTTTTTATAGACTTTATCAACTAACACATACTGACGTAAAAGGTTCGTTACTTTAACCACAAGCTCAGTAGACTCGAAAGGCAATTTCTTATCTAACACTAAAGTTGTACATACATATGAGTACGTTGACCCTGGGTCAATCAAAGCATTAAAATTAGTATCAAAAATAGAAAATGTGTGCTCACGTCAAGCACTGAAGCTTTCTCTCGAGCACGAATCGTAGAAGCTGTAGCCAGTGCTCGTGCTTCAGATATCAAAGTAGAGCCTTTCGTCTGACTATGACTATTACCTGCATTACTAGTGTTTCGGGGTGGTCTCCCTCTCGCACTATATTACTCGGTCGTGTAGTCTGAGCCTTTTCCTTACCTGACCTTTTCGGGCAGTCTCTAAGATTATATTCATACGAACCACATTTAAAATAGGACCCGTCTTTCAATCTACATTCATCGAAGTGTTGTTTATTATATTACTAACATTTGGGCTTGTTGTTTCTGACACTATCGACACTCACTACACACGTAGCCTGAAGTTTCGAGCTTGAATGTTGTTTTCCGCGGTCTTTCCCAGAATAACCCATTGAAGCTGATGAACGACCATGATACCCTTTCGACTTATTCGACAATGATTGGTATGACTTTCCTATAGATCTCTTTCTTGAATCACGAGCTCAAAATAATTTTTTCTCTTTGCTTTACTCAGTTCCTCAACTTTGTGTACCCTGTCAACCAGAACTACAAATTCTTTCAATTCAAGGATCCTGACTAACAGCTTGATGTCTTCGTTCAACCTATCTTCAAATCGTGTGCACATAGCAATCTCTGTCGATATACATTCTCGGGCATACTTGCTAAGTTGAACAAATTCTCTCTCATATTCATGTTTCTTGTCATCTGACCTTGTTTCAACTCAAGAAATTCTTTATGTTTCTTGTCTAAGAATCTCTAACGCACGGCCTGGCACACGGGTGTGTGTGGTTATTTGGAGAGTTACATAGCCTAGCACACGAGCGTGTGGCTTGGCTGTGTGACCCAACTCAGAGAGTTACACGAGTGAGGACACAACTTGGGACACGACCTTGTATCCCTATTTCGATTGTGACACGACCTGAGACAGGGGTGTATGTTTTAGTTATGTGAGGCACACGACTTGGGTACATGGCCGTGTGACGTTTGCAGTCTAATTTTTTTAACTTTTTCATATACTTCTCTATTCTTTCCAATTTGGTCCTGAATTGTTTCTAAGGTATTTCTAGGGCCTCGAGGGCTCGATTAAGGGATGTTATGTTTATGACCGTATGTAAATAGATTATGTTTGGAATAATGTATGAAATAAATGTTTTAATGTTCCATTTGTACAGTAATGCTCTTTAACACTTTTCCAGTGATAGATATAGGCTAGGGCTGTAACAATTTTTCCCTCCTCATGGTAGCTCAATTATTGGAGTGTTTGCAAGTTTTTGGTTTGTCACTCAAAAATTTTTATGCAAACTGAGGTGAAACCGAAGCACCTCATCTCGATTGCTAAATTTGGTCACATTCTCAAAATCTTCATTCATAACTTAATGCGTCAGTAGAGTAGAATTTGTTTCTTGCCATTAGCAAATACATTTAAAATCAAATAACTAAGAATGATATACTTACCAAGAAAATTTATAAAGAATCAATTTTCAGGAAACAATCTAATTACAATATTTAAACTTTATAACACATACGTCGATTAAACTATATAATAAACACTTTAATTCAAGAATTACCCAGCTATCTAAATTGACTATGTATGGGAACTAGAGGTTCAATGTCAAACAAATTAATGAATAATCCCAGCAAAAGAATTAACAAACTCAAAAGAGAAACAATCTTGCATACTTACTAATCCAGCACCTCTTACTTAGCCCAAATTGCCCTCCATATGTAATAATAAATTAATAAATTAGAAAGAGAAGGGTCAAGTGTACTCCCATGTATGTTTAATTTGGCAGAGGGTGGTTTGGGCAGATCGGGTTAGTTCTTGTCAGTTCGATCCTGGGTGTATATTTCAACAAATGACAACACTAAAAATTTACAATGCGTGCCCATGCCACAAAAGAAATTCGATTCTAATTTATTTTTGGATGAAAAGGGATAGCCTCCACCATTATTCCTAGAAAATAACACATAAATCAAATAATAATCTTATTATTATTTTTATTTTCAACATAAATTAAACTTAATTCAAAATTAAATAAATTAAAATAAATAAATATGGATTGCCTCTCAAAAAGTGCTTTAGTTTAATGTCGTTAGATCGACGACCTGAGTGTTATTTGTTTGGTTCCTTAAAAATTAATTCTTCCATTACGTGCATTTGGAAGTTCTCGTAGAGAGGTTTCAAACTTTGCCCATTGACCTTCAAGCATTTTTCGTATTCCTCCATCATCAGTGGATTGAGGTGTCTTTGAGATTCCCCGTTCAAGATTGCTTTTCCTCTATCGAAAGCTTTGATTCTAGTAATGACTTGAACTCTAATTTTGGGGCATCCATATGGATGAAACATTTACGTATTGGCTTTTATAATGTCATTAATTCCTCCATTTTTTTCATAGTATCAAAATCTAAACTTCTGCAAAGAACAGTTTGTAACTCATCTTCTTCATGATATTCAAAATGTAGCTCAGTTAACTGCTCAATTATATCAACATTAGAAACAGTCATAATCGTGATGGGACAGACCATGGCCTCATAAATATTAAAGTTCACCATTTCTCCATTAAACTCCATAGTGAGTGTTCCATTTCGCACATCAATCTTTGTTTGTGCAGTACTAAAGAATGGTCTCCCAAGTAGTATATTGGAAGAATTGGATGAGTTGTTATCCTCCATGTCGATGATGTAGAAATCTTTAGGAAAAATAAATTTATTTACCTTGACAAGAACATCTTCCAACACTCCTTCTAGATACACTACAAAGCTATCTGGAAGCTAAATGATTACATTTGTTTCTTTCAAAGGACCTGTGTTAGTAGTTTATAAATAGAAAAAGGCATAATGTTAATAGATGCACCTAAATTACACATGACTCTTTTAATTCCAACACTACCTATTTTGCAAAATATGGAAAACATACATTTGTCCTTACACTTAGGTGAGATTTCTTTCGTAAAACAAAGGAGACATTTTCTCTGACACTCACTTTTTCATTACCTAAGAGCTTCTTCTTACTTGTGCATAATTCTTTTATGAATTTTGCATATCATGGAATTTGTTTAATCGCATTAAGAAGAGGAATGTTTATTTCTACCTTCTGGAAAGTGTCAAGGATCTATTTTTCTTCTCACTCCTTTTTACACTAGATCAGTCTTTCAAGAAATGGAGGCAATACTACAAATGAATTCTAAGGAGTTAAATTCGTAGTGGACGCTGGATCGGGCATCTGTCTTTCACATTTTAGATTGTGGGTACGATTCGTGTCAGGAACTGACTTCAAAATTGTTCCAATGCTCAAGGTCATAGCACTTCTATTATGTCAAGGATTAAGTTTAGTCTGAGATGACAACTTATCCTGGGACTCTAAATGACTTACCAGCGGCACAAGCTTGCTCACTTTCTTATCTATTTCCTACAAATGTATATTAGTTTTTTGTTGAAATTTTTTGTACTATTGGCTAACATTTCCACTATGGCTTCCAAAGATGATTTTGGAGGTAGTAAATGTTGATTCATAAGCAGCCTTTGTTGGTATGACTAATTGAATCAAGGATTTGACCCATAACTCAGATTTGGATGATCTTTCAACCCCACATTATATGTGTTCAAATAGGGGTCATATCGCCCTTGGGATGACCCTAGAAAGTTTCCAACAACATTCACTTAATCTGTAGAACCTGTAAACTCTAATTTATATATGGTTTTTATGACTATTTTTGGCACATTTTAATTTAAAAATAAATATAAATATCGAGTATTTGATCACTAATTGAGTGTAGTTTGTCTATATTTCAATAATGGGCATCATTTAGTGAAGAAAGTTATTTTATGCTATTTTGTATTAAATTTATGCATAGTTTAATTATTTTTGGCTACTTATTGACCATGACATTATTTAATGCAATTGGACGTGGGAAATTATGCATGATTTATGCATAAAACAAAGTTAAATGGACATTCCCGAATTCACTCTATGTGGATGACAAACACATGTAAAATGGTTCATCAAGAGGTTGTTTTTTGTCTAATTTAAAATGAATTAATTGATGGACAAGTCTGGTAAGCAAATGGGTCACCAAAACTGTCCAAAAAAGGGAAAACAATACCAAATTATGCAAAGGCATTTGGATTACTTAGAAATTCATTTTGGAAGATTTACTGGATGCCTATGCACTTGCAAACAAATCAGAGATGGCCCAACAACTTTGGCCAAGAAATTATCCACCGCTTGCTTGATTCAATCTTGATATCATGCATGAATCAACAACCAAACAACTCCTTCTTCCACAATATGTGGTTGGCATAGAAAAGGAGTAAATAGAGAGATTTTTCACACTATATTTAGTAAACTCATCTACCAACCTTCACTATAAATACCCACCTCCATTCCCCATTTCAAATCATCCCTCATCTCTCACTTAACATTCATCATTCATGTCCTTTCATCATTCACTAACCTCTCATTTTATCTCATTCAAAAACCCTCTATTTAGTTAGCAATTCCTTGAGAAAATTCTCTCTTGGCTATCCACCTTGAAAGGCATCTTGCGGAGGAGCAATTATGAAGGCTAGAGGAAGCCACCATGATCAATTTTGGAGGATTGCAAAAATTATTCTGTGTATTTTCTTCCTTAATATTTATTGTTGTTCTTGTTATTCAACATGTTTACAATTTTCTTTAATGTTTTTTCATTAAAAATGGTAACTTAATTTTGTTTAGCTTAAATGATTGCTTAATTCAATAAAGTTTATTTAAATGATGTTATGATGTTTTGTGCCTCAGCCGATCATGTTTTTAATTAAACTCAAGCAAGTATTTCATTCATACGTGATTGAATGCATTAGGATTAGCTAAGTGATCCTAACCAGATGACTATTAGTGGATGCAATAATTGAAAAGTGCATACTAAATTTAGAACCTAACTCGACTAAATTAAATGTTCATAATAACTCGAAAGAGCTCATTATCTTGCATAGTTTTTAGGTTTATGTGGTTAAATTGTTTCAAACCTAACCTATCTATGTTACTTCACATTAATTGTAAGAAACCCTTAGTTGAATATGATCAGTAAAATGCATGTTTTTCTAAGTAAAAGATTCTTAAAGGACTTAATATTGATTTCAAACTTATGAACGATCGAGTTGCTATGGAATATGTTCCGGAACATTATTAACATGATAAAAATGAACTAAGTTAATTGATGTGATTATTCTAGGCTATTCATGTTGTCGTTGATGAAATCTTGTGAATTCTATTGCTAAATCCTTCCACTCATTTTATTGCATACATTACATTTAGGGATTGTTTTGCATCTAGATAGTTATTTTTACTTAACATCAACCAATCAAAACTATTGTGTTTTTCTCACCAAATCATTAACTTTAATTTTACAAAATATTTCTTAACATATACATTTACTTATTACTTGATAACGACTATGTACAATTGCACAAGCGACACGTTACAAGTTTTTACCTTTGTTGCTGGGGACTATTGCCTTAATCATTTTTTGGAAATTATTCTTTGCAATCTGGTTTTTATTATTTTCTATTTAATTTCTAACTTTACTAATTAATTCTTTATTTTATTATTTATTATTTATTATTTCTTTTCTTTTAACATCTTCATGAGTATAGATCGAATCATCGATTTGCTCTCTATAGACCTTGAAATTGAACGGGCATTTAGAAATAGAAGACAAGAAAGATTAGCCTAGAGACAAGCTATAGAAATGACCCTTGAGAATCGAAACGATGTTCAAGGGAATAGAGCCTCTAATGCTCAAAATTAAATCCTTATTGTTGATGTTAGAGATCAACCAATAAGATAGTATGCCAAGCCACTTTTTAATGATCTAAATTCAAGAATTAGGAGACCGAATAATGAGGCACCACAATTTGAATTAAAGCCTGTGATGTATCAAATGCTTCAAACAATAGGGCAATTCAATGGAATTCCTACAGAAGATCCATATCTTCACCCACAATTGTTTATGGAGGTGAGTGATTCCTTCAAGATAGACGGTGCACCTGAAGACAAACTAAGGTGAATTTTTTTCCATACTCATTGCGAGATCGAGCATGAACATGGTTTAAATCGTTGCCATCCAATTCAAAATTTACTCTGCAAGAATTAGTTGAAATGTAACAGCTCGTTTTTAGCCAAATCAGAATAGTGATTTTGGGGCCACAAATCTAAAGTCAAAATTATTATTTTAATTTCTACAACATGATAGTGTGATTGCATGAAAATTTCATTTAGAAATTTTATCGTTTGGTTGGTCAATTTGATAAAAAGGACTAAATCGTGTAAAAAGTAAAAGTGGAGGTCTATTAGCTAAAGGTATCTAATAGCTATAGAACCTTAAAGTAAAGGTCATTAAGTGGTAATTAATCCATTTTAATGGTATTGGATGATATTGGAGTAGTATTTGGTGTATTTACTAATGTTTTTAAAGGTTAAATTTGGAAATTTATAATTAAAGATAAAATAAATAAAATCAAAACCTTTTATCATATTTTAGTTTCTTCTTCAACCTAATATTAGAGGGAAAACTCCATTTTTGAACACTCAACATTCGACCAAGCCCTTTTGTGTAATTGTAAGTCCGTTTTTGTCTCATTTTTAATGATTTCTATGTTTTTGTGATTGTTGCAACTAGTACTAGCTAGCCCAGCGACTATTTTGCAAAACTGTTAAAGATTTTGAATGATACCATTAATGAATACATGTGTATTTTGAAGTTTCTTGATAGATTATAAATGCTTGTTGATAGATATACAAGTTTCGTTAAGTGATTTTTAGTGAAAATGCAAAATAGGAATTAAATTGAGAAATGTGAAATAAATGAAAAATATGGGATTCTAGGGGTATAATGGTAATTCGTCTAAGCATGGTGTTTTGAAATTTGCATGAATTTTAATTTTGTGTAATAAAGACTAAATTGTAAAAATGTGAAAGTTTATGGGCTAATGTGTAAAATAGCTCAAGTGTATATTTTAGATTGAATTGAATAAATAGATGATTAGATGAGTTGAATTTGATATTATATAGATCAAGAAAAACAAAATTTGGAACTGGATTGGGGAAAAGATAAAGTACTTGACTAATCGACTTATTTCATTGTTTTCACATCCGAGGTAAGTTTGTATGTGATAAATTTCAATATAAATGTTTTTCATATGCTTAGATATTACATAAATTGTTAATACGAGACTGTGGATATGAACGATAGTGATTCGACATTTGAAATCCCGGTTGAACCTTAAGAATAGTTTAGGATGCTAGTGACACGTCATTAGGGGATACATTGAGTTGGCTTCGAGCCATGATGTAGCACCTAAGGTGTGAGTTATAACGATTTAGCTTCGGGCCATGCATATCGATTGATTTGGCTTCGAGCCATGATATCAGTACTTCAGAGATAAGTTACCTTGATTTGGCTTCGGGCTATGGTTTAGATACTTATCATGTGAAAACCTTAAGTATCTGACTTCTATTCCGAATGGTTCAACGGGTAAACGAAAGAGGTCGATGACTGTGAGATTGATGTTAAATGATATATGTATATGAATTATAAGTTTCAAATCGAAGAAACTTGTGAAGGTAGTGTATAATCTCACAAGTGAGAATTGGAAAGGTTTGTTAACTAATGTAAGCTTCATATTGTTGTATTAAAATTATTGAGTAATATTTATGTGATTTTATTGAGTTTATTCCATACGAGCTTACTAAGCTTTATATCTTACATCGTATATTTTTTTTATGTTTTATAGTGAATACAAAGCTAGCTCAGATTCGAGGATCGTCGGAGATCACTTCACACTATCGACCTATTTCTCGGCACCTATGAACTTGGTATTTTAAGTATATGGCATGTATACGGACTTTGGTCATTTTGGTTATGTCTTGTTAATGATTTTGGCCATATGAATTGGCATTGTAAATGTCTATGTTTTTTGGTATGTATATAAATAGTCATGAGTGATGGCTTATTTTGGTCTATTATAGTATGGTTGAATTATATATATCTATGACTATACTCTGTAAAATGTGTTAAATGAATAAGATTTATGAGACTTGTTGTGAATAGGTAAATTGAATAACAATAGGTGATGGTTTGTGAATTGGTATGTTTGTGGAATTGAGCATATTAATGCATGTTTGTAAATGGTCATTTTGATGTTTGGAGAAAACAAGGATTGGCATGAATTTAGATGGCAATATGTGGTATTTATGTTTTGTATTGATTGGTGCTGGAATTGGTATAAAGCATACTTGATTTGGAATTGAGTTATACGCTATTGATGCTATATTGTGTACCATAAGAGTTGTGGTGTGCCTAATTTTGGGTGGCAAATTGGCTTGGTACATAGCCTTTTTTTTCCACATGAATAGAGACATAGGTGTGTGTGAGATATGGTCATGATACACAGCCGTCTATCCCCTGGTGTTGAATTTGAAATCAAGTCAGTATGTTTCACATGGCCCCACACACGGGAGTGTGACTTGGCCATGTGGCATAAGTCAGTATACCCCACAGGTTTGGCACGGCCTAGCACACAGTCTAGCACATGGGTGTTTATGGCCATTTTTAAGGCACATGGGCTAGCCACACAAGCGTGTTTATTGGCCATGTAACCAAAGTTAGAGAATTACACCGGGTTGGACATGGGCTGGGACACGACCATGTACTCCCATTTCGAATGTCCATACGGCTTGTGACACGGGTGTGTCTGGTGGCTGTGTGAGACACACGGCCTGGCCACACGGGTGTGTGTCCCCTATTTTTAGAAAAAATTTCAAAGTTCATGAAAGTTTCTTAAATTCTCGGTTTAGTCCCGAACCACTTCCAATGTATGTTTAGAGCCTTGTAGGCTTGTATTAGGGACAAATTGATTGAGATTGAATGATGATTGTATGTATGTTTAAATGTGTTGTAAGTCCAGTAATGTTTTGTAACCCTATTCTAGCGTTGAGTATGGGTGAGGGGTGTTACATTTATTGGTATCAGTACTACGGTTTAGTTGATTCTAGGACTAACGTAGAGTATGTGAGAGTCTAGCTATACATGCCATATATAAACTATGATAGTGTGATGACTTTTGACATTTTAAAATGTGTTTTTATATAGTAGATGGATCCCAATCGAGCTATAGCTGATGAGGTTGAAAGTAATGTGCTAGCTCTCACTCAAGGGCCAGCGCTATCTAATTCTAGACCCATATCGGGCAATAAAGGAGGAGAGGCTGAAGAAGCCTTATGCCAAATGATGAACGAGTGGTTCACACAATATATCCAAATAAACCCGACTGCTCAACAACCTCCACCCCCTCCTAATCCCCAACTGGTTCCCGTAGCTCCTCAGGGTGTTGAACTTTTAAGATTGAATTAGCCTCTAGTTGATGAGATCCGTAAACACGAGGCTAAAGAGTTCAGAGCTAATGTTGAAAATGATCTTGAGAGAGTGTAGTTTTGGCTTAAAAATATGATTTGAGTGTTTGATGAGTTTTCTTGCACACCAGCTGAATGTTTAATATGTACTATATCACACCAGAATCACTTCGAACTCATCAAATGGTAAAAGCATCAAGTCAGCTGGAAAACAATATCCTCGAGTCATTAAAGGGCAGTTCTTACAAACTTTGTCAAGTAGAACATACCGGCCTAAGGGGTTCAATACTCTAATTATAAATTCGTGTGAGACGTGCTTCGATTCTGCCAAATTGACACGACCGTGTGGTCTGCCCATGTGAGGAGGTCCAGGCCGTGTTGATTTCATACGTTGGCCCATTTTCTCCTTTTTTGGCCTGTTTCTCGTTCCTTTCACTCTCCTATGCTCACCTAAGTATAAAATATGAAATTAAGGCATTAGGAGCATCAAATTCACCAATTTTAAGAAAAAATCATCCATAAAATGTGCTAAGCATGGGATAGAAATATGTATAAATTACGGTTTATCACTAACATCTATAGCTCTGTACAGAATGGCTCCGATAGAGTTGAAAGCTCAGTTGCAAGAGTTAACAGATAGATGTTTTTACACGACTGAGTTTTTCGCCCTAGGGTGCACCATTATTGTTTGTAAAGAAGAAAGACGGGTCAATGAGAATGTGTATCGACTATCGACAGCTCAATAAGGTTACGATAAAGAACAAGTATCCTTTACCGAGAATAGATGATTTGTTTGATCAGTTAAAAGGAGCAACAGTGTTTTCAAAGATTGATTTGAGATCTGGTTATTACAAGTTGTGAGTTAAAGACTCAAATGTGCCAAAAACTGTGTTCAAAACGAGGTACGGACATTATGAATTTCTTGTTATGCCTTTTGGACTAACTAATGCTCCTGCCATTTTTATGGATTTGTTGAATCGAATCTTTAAACCGTATTTTGATAGAATTGTTGTTGTGCTCATTGATGACATTCCGATCTATTCTCGAGATGAGTCTGAGCATACCGAACACTTGAGGATTGTGTTGCAAACATTGAAAGATAAGCAACTGTATGCTAAATTCAGTAAGTGTGAGTTTTGGCTCCGAAAATTCAGATTTTTGGGACATATTGTCTCGGCGAATGGCATTCGAGTTGATCCAAGTAAGATTTCTGCAATTATTGACTAGAAACCACCTAGAAATGTGTCCAAGGTTAGAAGCTTTGTGGGATTGGCTGGTTACTATTGATGCTTTGTAAAAGGGTTCTCAATGATTGTTACACCGATGACCAGACTACTACAAAAAGATGTAAAGTTTAAATGGTCCGAGAAATGTCAATAGAGTTTCGATCAATTGAAAGCATTGTTAATTGAGGCACAAGTGTTGGTTCAATCTGACTTGGGTAAAGAATTTGTAATTTACAGTTATGTGTCATTGAATGGTTTGGGTTGTGTGTTGAAGCAAGAGGGAAAAGTTATAGCTTATGCTTCTAGATAGTTGAAGCAGCATTAAAAGAACTATCCAACGCATGATTTAGAATTGGCCGCTATAGTTTTTGCATTGAAAATTTGGCGTCATCATTTGTACGGTGAAAAATGCCACATCTTTACCGATCATAAAAGCTTAAAGTATATTATGACTCAGAAAGATTTTAACTTTCGACAACGGAGTTGGCTCAAGCTACTAAAAGATTATGAGTTAGTAATCGATTATCATACGAGGAAAGTGAATGTAGTCGCGGATGCTTCAAGTAGAAAATCATTGTTTGCCTTGAGAGCAATGAATACACAGTTGACATTATCTGATGATGGTTCGATTTTAGCTGAGTTAAGGGTTAAACTAGTATTTCTTCAGCAAATTTGCAAAGCTTAGAAATGTGATAGTGAATTGCAAGATAAAAGAGTACAATGCGAGTCAACTAATGATTCAGAGTATCAAATCGGATCCGATGATTGTTTGATGTTCCGAGATAGAATTTGTGTATCGAGAAATTTTGAGCCTATTCAAAATTTTTTGCATGAAGCGCACAGTGGATTCCTATCTGTTCATCTTGGAAGGTTGTTGTAGCTTGATCTAGCTATTTCAAGGACTGATTTGAAAGAAAGTTAAAGTCTAAAATTTTACCCATGTTGAAATTTTTTTATTTTGATTTTTGATGGTAGAAAATGCATGTTTGTTGTTAGTTAAACAACATTTGTAAAGTGATTTCGATAAAAACATCAAATAGGGAATTATTTGTAAAAAAAATTATAAAATGTGTAACAAAGTGTTAATAAATGAAAAATGTGGGTTGTTATGAGTACAAGTATTATTCGGCTAGGCTTGGGTTGTACTGAAATTTAATGAAATTCATTTTGACGAGCCTAGGGACTAAATTGTAAAATGGTGAAATGTTAGAGGCACAAATGTAATTTTTCCATAATGTGTTTTTGGACTATATTGAATAATGTGATGATTAAATAAGTTAAATGCTATATTATAGATCAAGAGAAACAAAGTTCGGGTGTAGATCGGGGGAAAACAAAATAATTGGTGAATAGATCCCTTTTGCCATTTTTGCATTTGAGGTAAGTTCGTTGTAAATAAGCTTTATTATAATTGTATTTTAAATGCTTTAAATTTTGTACGAATTGTGTAAACGACTCTATGGACAATTCGACGAGGTTTTGGCAAGCAAGAAATCCCAATCGAACCTTAGGAATAGATTGTGAATACACGGATTATATATACACATCCCGTATGTCATGTTATGAAAATACAAATCCCAATCTAAGTTTCAACTTAGTATGACCTCTATATTAATCAAAAACTATTTCCAATTCTCACATTTGCTTTCACTTTTTTTTAACCAAAAACTCTGTATTCAGCTATTAATACAGCTCAATCATTATTCTTCTGTCTAATTTTATCATTACTAAATCCACATTATCACATTCACAATCAAAATTTATTTAAAAAAAAATCCAGCAATCATATACTTAAGCATCATATCTAGATGAGTTAATTAACTAAGTCTAATCTTTCTTTAACTGTAACATTTCAGAATTCAGAAAATCTTCATATTAACCTGACATCTTTTCTGCAACTGAGTTCATTTATTAAACCATTCTCAAATGCTATCACATTGTCAATTAATCTTATTGGAAAGGGGTGAGGCTGTAACACTTCTAACTTGCCTCTTATATATTCATGCATATAACTTAACACTCATCAATATATATATATAATTTGCTTCAAATAACTCAACATGCATATTCATTTTACACAACCCTCCTATCATCTTATACAAACAAATACACTTATACATGCGTTCATAATTCTCAAATAGAATTACTCATAACACTCATTTAGTTTCACAAGTTACACTCATAGCATCACACAATTGCCAATCAACATGTACACTTAACATAATATAAACTCTCCCTTCATCTCTTCTTTCATATTCCAAGAGAAATTCTTATTCACGACTCATTCATTATCACATAAACATCATAAACTAGTACTCTTTCCTTTTACAAGTCTCATTTCATCTTAATATTATCACAGTTATATAATTCACTTTAGACAGACTTACACACATATTCATATTTTAAAACAAATGCACTCAAACATACATTCCACAAATTTGAGTAAATCTATTTATCACATTCACTTAGTCAAATAAGTTAGACACATAATATAATGTCAATGTTAAACGAACATGGATGAGTTTATAACGAGATAAACTTTCGTTTCTTTTCACTTTTCTATATTTCTCCACTTTGTCTATTTCATTTTACACTTGATCTCACACATATCATCACAAGTCACCAAGATCAATTTAAGTACACCAATATATCCACCAAATAATAATTTACAAAACATCATATTTCATGATAATAAGTATCATATCATATAAATAACATTAAATCACTTAAAATAAAAATTATGTTACCTTATTTACACATGAACTTACTTAACACCTTTTTACACTGTCGATGGTACCTCGGTTGGAAAACACTTCTATCTCAACAGAACTATTTCATCGGGATCGGGAGGCATCACACTATCACAGGTAGTAATATGGCACGTATAGCTTAACTCTTACACATACTAGGTAAGTTCGAGAACCGAGTAAACCATAGCTCTCATACCACTAAATGGAACACCTCTTACCCATGTTTGTCGCCGGAACAGGGTACGAGGCATTACCGAACTTAGTCACTAATCATCGTATAAAAACCAATTCATAATTAATAACATAATCAAAACTATCTACATTAAATGACTTTATACAATAGAGACCTTCAAATAACATAGGTCAGTATTTTAAGCCAATTCGTAGCAACTTAATAACAATTTAACGAGTCTCCATACATGCCTAAGACTTAAAATACTTTAAAACCTTTATATATCGATCAATAGTTTGATAGTGTGATTTAACCTCCGGCGACCTCCAACTCGAGCTAACATCTGCGACACTATAGGAAAAAGGAAAGGAATGGAGTAAGCATTATAGCTTAGTAAGTAAGTATGTAAATATTATTTAAGAATACATTATCTTACTTTAAACAAAGTCACAATATGTTCCCATAATATTGTCATCACAAACACACATACTTTCACTATTACAATCATAAACAGGTTCAAAATAAGCTGTCTAGCAGAGTACCAGCAACTAAATTATTTATTTCTGGAGCTACAGAACTCCAAATTACAAACTATTAATTTTCCATGAAACTAGATTCACATATATTCTTACCATATAATTTTTAAAAATTTTGGTCTAGCCAATTAGTACAGTTTATTCATTGAAGTTAGCCCTATTTCACTGCTCAACTGTTTTGACCACTCTTCACTACGAATCAATTTTATCCTCGTACACAATTCAAAGGATGTTCTTGTTTATTTCATTTGAAACTAGACTAACTAAGTATTTCAAGAATATATATTATATCCCCTAATTATTGTTGAACAATTTTTAATGATTTTTCCAAGTCAGAATAGGGGATCACGTAGTCATTCTGAACCAGTCTCTCAAAAACTTAAATATCTCATAATATAGAATTCCATTGCTTGCTCTGTTTCTGTTATATGAAAATAAACTCATTAAGATCTAATTTGATATCTCATTCAGTCTCTGATTCAGTTTCTACTATTTTTGGTAACTTTTTAGATTCACGTCACTGCAACTATCTAGAACAGTTTTATTGTCAATTTCGATCTTTCACACTTCAATTGTATTCATCACTTTCCGATAACAATCTTTCCAATTTCCAATCACATATCGAGCATATTACTCATAAGTTACACACGTATATACTTACACTTATCATCACAAAGTCATACACAATTTGATTTAATCAATTTCCCAATTGAATGCTTCGGAATAATAACAGATACGCAATGGTATCGCACACAGCCCACCTTTAAAATCGAAGCTCTCCTGTTCACATAGTGGCCTTCACTTAGCACCACTCATGTGACCTAGCTTGATTGTACACATAATTTTGGCTCTCTTGAACACATGGTGAACACTGAGTACCACCCATGTGACCTAGCCAGTTTATCTCGTAGCTCTCTTGTCTACATGGTGTCCTTCACCTGGAACCACGCATGCGACCTAGCAACATATATCCCGTAGCTCTCTTGTCTACATGGTGTACACATAGTATCACCCATGCGACCTAACTACATCATAATGTCTCATAGCTCTCTTGTACACATGATGTGCACTCAGCACCATACATGTGACCTAGCTACATACCATCTGTATCATCCAATCTTTCCAAAGGTTCAACCGGGATTTCTCTCTCTTTCTAATACTTGATTTCATACTTCCAATAGTCAATTATGATTCAAAAATCAGCTACAATACATAAAATATGCTGAAATACAAAAACATAATAAAGATAATGTATTATTTACATACAAACTTACAGACTTTCTCATTTCCATGTCGGATTAATATTGAACATTTAAATCATCATAATTATACTTACTTTCAACACCTCGGAAATCATAGCAAATATATCAATTTTACATTGAATCATGCATAAATTAATGCTTATCATACATATGAACTTACCTCGATACTAAAACGACCATTTTACCAACTTTCTCGATTTTTATTTTTCTCCCATTCTAGATTCAAATCTCATTTTCCAGGATCTAAAACATCATATTTTACTTATTTAATTAATGTACTATTCAAAACAGTCCTTAACTCAAGATTTGGAAAAATTACAATTTTACCCCTAAACTTTTGCATATTTACACTTTTCCCCTAGGCTCGGGAATTAAACTCCATCCTTTGTTCTTATGTTTTATGACTTCTGATCATTTTTTCCTTCTATGGCAACATCCAATTCTCACTCTAACACATAATTATGAACAATAACAACTTTTACCGATTAAGCCGTTTTACTCATTTTTGCTTAAAACCGCTTAGCAAAAGTTGTTTAACATAATTTAAGCCTCCATATTCTACCATAAAACATCAAAATAAACACATTTCACCTATGGGTGTTTTTCCAAATATGAACCCTAGCTTAAATTATTGCTAGAATAAGCTTAATCAAGTTACCAGGATTCCAAAATCGTGAAGAACTTGAAAAACGGGGCTAGAACGGACTTGCTATTGAGCTTAGAAAGCTTGAAAACCCTAGCCATGGCTTCCCCCATGCTAATTTCGGCCTCCATGAAAAAGATGAGTCAATTTTGGCTTTATTTTCCCTTTTTATTTCTTTTAATTACCAAATGACTAAAATGCCCTTAAGGCCTTTCTTTAAAATTTTGTCCTATTCATGCCCATTTTTGTTCAAACGAAATATAATGGTCTAATTGCCATTTAAGGACCTCCTCTTTAAACCCCCATTTCAATCAAGTACTTATGAATTAGAACACATATTTTGCAACTTTTGCAATTTAGTCCTAAAAGTCCAGTTAAGCACTTTATCAGTAAAATTACTTAACGATATTTTTACACAATATTTTAATCAATAAATAAACCTTAAAACTTAATCGGAATAAATTTTTCGACTTCGAATTCGTAGTTCTAAAACCATCGTTCCGTTTAAGCGCTAAATCGGGCTGTTGCAGCAACTTTTGCAAATAAGCCCTAATAGGCAAATTAAACATGCAATCTATAAAATTTCTTATCAATACTCTAACACATGCATCTAATCACTCGGTAAATCATAAAAATTAGTCGAAATAAACTTTTCTATCTCAAATTTATGGTTTCGTAACCACTATTCCATTTAGGCCCTATTTCTAGATGTTACATTTCTCCCCCCTTTAGGGATTTTCGTCCCCGAAAATCTTACCGGTAAAAAGATTCAATATATTTTCTCAAAATTTCTTAAACATCTCCAAACAAATTTTCTTCAAAGCAGTACTTTCAAAATCGCCCCACTATCAAATTGAAATCCAATATATCTAAGTTTCAATTTGGTATGACCTCTATATTAATCAAAAACTATTTCCAATTCTCACATTTGCTTTCACTTTTTTTTAACCAAAAACTCTGTATTCAGCTATTAATACAGCTCAATCATTATTCTTCTGTCTAATTTTATCATTACTAAATCCACATTATCACATTCACAATCAAAATTTATTTTTTTTAAAAAATCCAGCAATCATATACTTTAAGCATCATACCTGGATGAGTTAATTAACTAAGTCTAATCTTTCTTTAACTGCAACATTTCAGAATTCAGAAAATCTTCATATTAACCTGACATCTTTTCTGTAACTGAGTTCATTTATTAAACCATTCTCAAATGCTATCACATTGCCAATTAATCTTATTGGAAAGGGGTGAGGCTGTAACACTTCTAACTTGCCTCTTATATATTCATGCATATAACTTAACACTCATCAATATATATATAATTTGCTTCAAATAACTCAACATGCATATTCATTTTACACAACCCTCCTATCATCTTATACAAACAAATACACTTATACATGCGTTCATAATTCTCAAATAGAATTACTCATAACATTCATTTAATATCACAAGTTACATTCATAGCATCACACAATTGCCAATCAACATGTACACTTATCATAATATAAACTTTCCCTTCGTCTCTTCTTTCATATTCCAAGAGAAATTCTTATTCACGACTAATTCATTATCACATAAACATCATAAACTAGTACTCTTTCCTTTTACGAGTCTCATTTCATCTTAATATTATCACAGTTATATAATTCACTTTAGACAGACTTACACACATATTCATATTTTAAAACAAATGCACTCAAACATACATTCCACAAATTTGAGTAAATCAATTTATCACATTCACTTAGTCAAATAAGTTAGACACATAATATCATGTCAATGTTAAACGAACATGGATGAGTTTATAACGAGATAAACTTTCGTTTCTTTTCACTTTTCTATATTTCTCCACTTTTTCTATTTCATTTTACACTTGATCTCACACATATCATCACAAGTCACCAAGATCAATTTAAGTAGACTAATATATCCACCAAATAATAATTTACAAAACATCATATTTCATGATAATAAGTATCATATCATATAAATAACATTAAATCACTTAAAATAAAAATTATGTTACCTTATTTACACATGAACTTACTTAACACCTTTTTACACTGTCGATGGTACCTCTGTTGGAAAACACTTCTGTCTCAACAGAACTATTTCATCAGGATCGAGAGGCATCACGCTATCACAGGTAGTAATATGGCATGTATAGCTTAACTCTTACACATACTAGGTAAGTCCGAGAATCGACTAAACCATAGCTCTCATACCACTAAATGGAACACCCCTTACCCGTGTTTGTCACCGGAACAGGGTACGAGGCATTACCAGACTTAGTCACCAATCATCGTATAAAAACTGATTCATAATTAATAACATAATCAAAACTATCTACATTAAATGACTTTATACAATAGAGACCTTCAAATAACATATGTCAGTATTTTAAGTCAATTTGTAGCAACTTAATAACAATTAAACGAGTCTCCATACATGCCAAAGACTTAAAATACTTTAAAACCTTTATATATCGATCAATAGTTTGATAGTTTAATTTAACCTCCGGCGACCTCCAACTCGAGCTAACATCTGCGACACTATAGGAAAAAGGAAAGGAAGGGAGCAAGCATTATAGCTTAGTAAGTAATTACTAAACAATACATTATCTTACTTTAAATAAAGACACAATATGTTCCCGGAATATTACCATCACAAACACACATACTTTCACTATTACAATCATAAACAGGTTCAAAATAAGCTATCTAGCAGAGTACCAGTAACTAAATTATTTATTTCTAGAGCTACAGAACTCCAAATTACAAACCGTTAATTTTCATTGAAACTATATTCACATATATTCTTACCATAGAATTTTGAAAATATTTGGTCTAGCCAATTAGTACAGTTTATATATTGAAGTTACCCCTGTTTCACTGCTCAACTATTCTGACCACTCTTCACTAAGAATCAATTTTCTCCTCGTAAAGAATTCAAAGGATGCTTTTTTTTATTTCATTTGAAACTAGACTCATGAAGGATTTCAAGCATATAAATTATATCCCCTAATTATTTTTTTACAATGTTTAATGATTTTTACAAGTTAGAACAGGGGATCACATAGTCATTCTAAACCAGTCTCTCAAAAACTTAAATATCTCATAATATAGAATTCCTTTGCTTGCTTTATTTCTGTTATATGAAAATAGACTCATTAAGCTCTAATTTTATATCTTATTCAGTCTCTGATTCAATTTCTACTATTTTTGGTAACTTTTTAGATTCACGTTACTGCAACATCTAGAACAGTTTTATTGTCAATTTTGATCATTCAGACTTCAATTGTATTCATCACATTCCCATAACAATCTTTCCAATTTCCAATCACATATCGAGCGTATTGCTCATAAGTTACACACGTATATACTTACACGTATCATCACAAATTCATACACAATTTCATTTAATCAATTTCCCAGTTGAACGCTTCGAAATAATTATAGATACGCAATTTTATCGCACACAGCCCACCTTTAAAATCGAAGCTCCCTTGTACACATAGTGGCTTTCACTTAGCACCACTCATGTGACCTAGCTCGATTGTACAAATAATTTTGGCTCTCTTGTACACATGGTGAACACTTAGTACCAGCCATGTGACCTAGCCAGTTTATCTCGTGGCTCTCTTGTCTACATGGTGTCCTTCACCTAGAACCACGCATGCGACCTAGCTACATATATCCCGTAGCTCTCTTGTACACATGATGTGCACTCAGCACCATACATGTGACCTAGCTACATACCATCTGTATCATCCAATCTTTCCGAAGGTTCAACCGGGATTTCTCTCTCTTTCTAATACTTGATTCCACATTTCCAATAGTCAATTATGATTCAAAAATCAGCTACAATACATAATATATGCTGAAATACAAAAACATAATAAAGACAATGTATTATTTATATACAAACTTACAAACTTTCTCATTTCCACGTCGAATTAATATTGAACATTTAAATCATCATAATTATACTTACTTTCAACACCTCAGAAATCATAGTAAATATATAAATTTTACATTGAAACATGCATAAATTAATGCTTATTATACATATGAACTTACCTCGATACTAAAACGGTCATTTTACCAACTTTCCAGATTTTTTATTTTTCTCCCATTCTAGATTCAAATCTCATTTTCCGGGATCTAAAACATCATATTTTACTTATTTAATTTATTTAGTATTCAAAATAGCCTTAACTCAAACTTTTGAAAAATTGCAATTTTGCCCCTAAACTTTTGCACATTTACACTTTTGCCCATTTGCTCGGGAATTAAATTCATTCCTTATTCTTATGTTTTATGACATGCTGGTCATTTTTTCCTTCTATGGCAACATCAAATTCTCACTCTAACACATAGTTATGAACAATAACAACTTTTATCGATTAAGTCGTTTTACTTATTTTTGCTTAAAACCGTTTAGCAAAAGTTGTTTAACATAATTTCAGCCTTCATATTCTACCATAAAACATCAAAATAAACACATTTCACCTATGGGTATTTTTCC
This sequence comes from Gossypium hirsutum, assembly GCF_007990345.1. Taxonomy (NCBI): domain Eukaryota; kingdom Viridiplantae; phylum Streptophyta; class Magnoliopsida; order Malvales; family Malvaceae; genus Gossypium; species Gossypium hirsutum. The sequence goes on along the minus strand of NC_053434.1, from coordinate 43,330,357 downwards.
AAATATGAACCCTAGCTTAAATTATTGCTAGAATAAGCTTAATCAAGTTATCGGGATTCCAAAATCGTAAGGAACTTGAAAACGGGGCTAGAACGGGCTTACTATTGAGCTTGGAAAGCTTGAAAACCCTAGACATGGCTTCCCCCATGCTAATTTCGGCCTCCATGAAAAAGATGAGTTAATTTTGGCTTTATTTTCCCTTTTTATTTCTTTTAATTACCAAATGACTAAAATGCCCTTAAAGACTTTCTTTAAAATTTTGTCCTATTCATGCCATTTTTTGTCCAAATGAAATATAATGGTCTAATTTCCATTTAAGGACCTCCTCTTTAAACCCCTATTTCAATCAAGTACTTATGAATTAGAACACATATTTTGCATCTTTTGCAATTTATCCTTAAAAGTCCAATTAAGCACTTTATCAGTAAAATTACTTAGCAATATTTTTACACAATATTTTAATCAATAAATAAACCTTAAAACTTAATCAGAATAAATTTTTTGACTTCGAATTTGTGGTTCTAAAACTATCATTCCGTTTAGGCCCTAAATTGGGCTGTTACAACAACTTCTGCAAATAAGCCCTAATAGGCAAATTAAACATGCAATCTATAAAATTTCTTATCAATACTCTAAAACATGCATCTAATCACTTGGTAAATCATAAAAAATAATTGAAATAAACTTTTCTATCTCAGATTTTTGGTTTTACAACCACTATTCCATTTAGGCCCTATTTTGAGATGTTACAAAAGATGTGAAATTCGAGTGGTCCGAGAAATGTCAAAAGAGTTTTGAAAAGTTGAAAGCATTGTTAATTGAGGCACCAGTGTTAGTGCAACTTTAGTCAGGAAAAGAGTTTGTGATTTTCAGTGACGCGTCATTGAATGGTCTTGGTTGTGTGTTGATGCAAGAGGATAAAGTGATAGCTTATGCCTCGAGACAGTTGAAACCGCACGAAAGGAATTATCCAACGTATGACTTGGAATTAGCCACTATTGTGTTCACCTTAAAAATTTGGAGACACCATTTATTCAGTGAGAAGTGTCATATCTTTACCGATCACACTAATTTAAAGTATTTAATGGCTCAGAAAGATTTGAATTTGCAACAACAGAGATGGCTCAAACTATTGACAGATTATGAGTTAGTGATCTACTATCACTCTGGGAAAGGGAACGTAGTCACAAATGCTTTAAGTAGAAATACTTTGTTTGCTCTGAGGGCAATGAATACACGGTTAACCTTATCTGATGATGGATCAATTTTTGCTAAGTTGAAAGCTAGATTGGTATTTCTTTAGCAAATTTGCGAAGCTCAAAGAGGTGATACTGAGTTGCAAGCTAAAAGAGCTCAATGCAAATCGAATAGTGATTTAGAATATCAGATTGGATCCGATGATTGTTTAAGGTTCTGGGGAAGGATTTGTGTACCGAAATACTAAAATGATTTAGAAAGTTCTTCATGAGGCACATAATGGTTGTCTATCTGTTCATCCTTGAAGTACAAAAATGTATAATGATTTGAAGGTATTGTATTGGTCGTCAGGCGTGAAACGAGACATTTCAGAGTTTGTAACGAGATGTTTGATTTGTCAACAAGTGAAAGCCAAACATCAAGTGCCTTCAGGTTTACTTCAGCCTGTGACTACACCCTAGTAGAAATGGGATAGAGTTACGAAGGACTTCGTATCAGGTTTACCTCTGGCTCTGAAAAAGAAATATGTTGTTTGGGTCATTGTTGATAGATTAACGAAATCAGCTCATTTCATTTCTATACGTACAGATTATTCACTTGATAAACTAGTTGAATTTTACATTGTTAAGATTGTTAGATTGCATGGGGTGCCTACTTCTATTATTTTGGATAGATATCCGAGGTTCATGTCACGATTTTGGAAGAAATCGCAAGAAGCGTTGGGTACAAAGTTGAATTTTAGTACTGTATTTCATTCACCAATCGATGGTCAATCTGAAAGAGTGATACAAATTCTCGAAGATATGCTTCGCTGTTCTATTTTAGAGTTCAAAGGTAGTTGAGAGAAATAACTACCGTTGGTCGAATTTGCTTATAACAACAGTTATCAATCCAGTATAAAGATGGCACCATATGAAGCATTGTATGGCCACGAGTGTCGAACTCCATTATACTGGACCGAGCTTTGTGAGAAACAGATTCACGAGGTTGATTTGGTCAGAGAAATCGAAGAGAAAGTGGAAGTAATTCGTGATTGTTTAAAAGTAGCTTTGTATCAACAGAAATCGTACGCGGATTTGAAATAGAAGGATATCGAATACCAGGTTGGTGATAAAGTGTTTCTGAAAATGTCACCGTGGAATAAAATTCTTAGATTTGGTCACAAAGGCAAGTTGGGTTCACGTTTCATTGGGTCGTATGAGATTATTGAAAGAATTGGGCCAGTGGCATATCGACTAGATTTGCAGCCGAAATTAGAAAGGATTCACTATATATTTCATGTGTCGATGTTGCGATGATATCATTCAGATCCATTGCATATCATCTCACCGTCAGAGATTGAGAACTAACCTAATATGACATATGGTGCAGAGCTGATCAAAGTGTTAAATTTAGAGGTTAAATAGTTGAGAAATAAAAGCATAGCTCAAGTGAAAGTTTTATGGCAATGACATGGGGTCGAAGATGCTACATGGGAACCCAAGGAAGCTATGAGAAAATAGTACCCAAACCTCTTTTCTGCTAAGATTTTCGGGGACGAAAATCCCTAAAGGGGAGGGTTGTAACAGCCCGTTTTTGGGTCAAATCTGAATAGTGGTTTTGAGACCACAAATTTGCGGTAGAAATATTTATTTTATTTTTCCTTTAAGGTCTACAACATGATAGAATAATTGTGTAAAAATTTCGTTAAGAAATTTTATCGATTGAGTGCTCAATTTGACTAAAAGGACTAAATTGCAATAGGTACAACAATTGAGTTTTATAAGTTAAAGGTGTCTAATTGCTATGAAATTATAAATTGGAGGTCCTTAAATTGTAATTAGACCATTATACTTTAGGATGGACAAAAATGGACATGATTATGAGAAATTTTAAAGTTACGCATTAAGGGCATTTTAGTAAATTGGTAAGTAAAGACAAATTAACTAAATAAAAGTGTCCATCTTCTTCAATTTAGTGCCCCTAGCCGAAATTCTCAAGAAGCCATAGCTAAGGTTTTTGGCCAAGCTTTCAAGCTCGATTGTAAGTCCGTTCTTGTCCCCTTTTTAATTATGTTTATATTTTTGAGATTGTTGTAGCTTGATCTAGCTATTTCAAGGACTAATTTGAAAGAAAGTTAAAGTATAAAATTTCACCCACGTTTAAATTGTTTGTATTTTGATTTTTGATGGTAGAAAATGCATGTTTGTTGTTAGTTAAACAACATTTGTAAAGTGATTTTCGATTAAAAAATGTCAAATAGGAACTTATTTGTAAAAGATTATAAAATGTGTAGAAAAGTGTTAATAAATGAAAAATATGGGTTGTTATGAGTACAAGTATTATTCGGCTAGGCTTGGGTTGTGATGAAATTGAAAGAAATTCATTTTACGAGCCTATGGATTAAATTGTAAAATGGTGAATGTTAGGTGTAAAAATGTAATTTTTCCATAATGTTTTTTTGGACTATATTGAAAATGTGATGATTGCATAAGTTACATGTGGTATTATAGATCAAGAAAAACAAATTTCGGGTGCAGATCGGGGGAAAAACAAAATAATTGACGAATAGATCCCTTTTACCGTTTTTGCATTTGAGATAAGTTCGTATGTAAATAAGCTTTATTATAATTGTATTTTAAATGCTTTAAATTTTGAACGAATTGTGTAAACGACTCTACGGATACATTCAACGATGTTTTTGTAAGCGAGAAATCCCAATCGAACATTAGGAATAGATTAGGATATAAGTTACGTGTCACTAGGGTTTTATACTATGTGATCCAGGTGCTAGTTCTGTACATCATACCGATAGCTGAGTATACCGGCATGTGTTGCAGTTACTTGACAGCTTGTGTGAGTAGCACTGTGTAGCTACGTCTTAATTGATAGCTTGTGTGTGCAGGCCCGATGATGGCTTGAGAGCGAACGTATATGTGTTATGAGATAAAGGTAGCAATGGCTACATATGTGACACATTGTGTGTAAGGTTTCCCGAGTATTTGATATTATTATTTCGAGTGGTTCATTGAGTATGTCAAAGATGAGAATAAGTGTGAAACCATTACGAGTTGGTACAGGTATGTGTGTAAAACTTATGATTATCAAATTCGCGAAATGATGAACTCAAGGTAAGTTTGTGATGGATTAGATTGGAGATCGTCGAAGATCGCATCACACTATCAAAATATTTTATAGTTTACTTCATTTTAGCTTACTTCATTTTACTTTCCATGTTTTATAGCATCACCAAGGTAGCTCAGATTGGAGATTGTCAGAGATCACATCACACTGTCAAACTGTGATTTTGGGTATTGATGATCTTAATATTTTGAGTATATGGCATGTATAAGGACTTGGTCATTTTGTTATATGTTTCATCATGATTTCGGCCAAATGTATTTGTAACAGCCCGATTTAGACCCGAATCAAAACAGTGGTTTTGGAACCACAAATTCGAGTCAGAAAAATAATTTAATACTATTTTTCGTGTTAATAGCATGTAAATTGATATGTGTGAAAATTTCGTATGAAAATTTTATCATTTGCGTGTCCAATTTGAGAAAAGGACTAAATTGCATAAAAGGTAAAAGTTATTTGCTACATGAATAAGTGTTGAATTGCTATGTCTTTATATATGTGAGGTCTTTATATTGATATTAGACTATTTGATGATGGATGGACATAAATGGGTTTCTATTAAGTGATTTTATAATGATTTAATAAAGGTTATTATGGTAATTAGATATTATGTTAATATAATTAAAACAAAAATTAAATTTTGTTCATCCATTATCATCCATAGCCGAAAATCAAAAGGAAAAGAAAGAAAAAGACCAAGCTAGGGTTCGACCATTGTTGTTCAAGCATGTAAGTCTGTTTTGACTCCATTTTTGATGATTTTTAAGTGTTTGAGATTGTTTCTTAGTATTCTACCTAGCCCATGTTTCAATTCATGAAATTTATGATGAACTTGAGTTATGCCATGGAAAGTGAAAGATATATGTTGGGTTAATATGTTTTGTATTTAAATTTTTGATGAATTTGAGTAACTTGAGCTAAATTGTGAAAATGAGATTTTGAGGGACTAAAATGTGAAATAAATGAAATATATAAGCTTATATGAACTACATGAATATTCGGCCAAGTATGTGTATAAGGAAATTTTGTGTATTTTGTGATTTTGTTAATTAGGGACTAAAATGTCAAAATTTGAAAATGTGAGGGCTAATTTGTAAAATGCCCTAATTATATGTTTTTGGGTTGAATTGAATAATTTGGTGAATAAAGGAGTTAAATTTGAATGTGTATAGATCAAGAACTAAAGAAAACGAAATTAGATCGGGGAAAGTCAAAAGTGATCGAGTAGTTGGTTAAATTTGTTCATTTCCGTATGACGTAAGTCGATATACAAATAAATAAACTTCAGCTTATTAATTTATGCTTATATGTGTTAGAATTGTGATGGGTGAATATGGAAGATGAATGTATGAAATCTAAGAAAGTTTCGATAATGCGACGACATTCGAAAGCCCCGTACAAACTATAGGAATAGTTAAGATACATATGTCATGACATAGGATTTCAGTATGTGATTTCGTGTAAGACCACATCTGGGACGTTGGCATCGATTTGAGATTTATGTGTAAGACCATGTTTGGGACATCGACATCATATTTGACTTTGTGTAAGACCCTGTCTAGGACAGTGGCATCGATATTTGATTACATATAAGACCATGTCTGGGACGTTGGCATTGTACGAGTTTTCTGAGCTATCCGCGTATCCTATCTGATTCCGTACGATTCAACAGGCATTCTAAGAAACAAATGACTATGTGAATGTGTATCCAATTCAAGTACGTTCGGAAGGTATATCATGATTGAGATTGAAAGGTAAGTATAAGTACATTTGTGGATATGTAAGTGAATTATAAACAAATGAGCTATATGAGACATATGGATATGTGATTGTATTTTTCCATGAACTACATGAATAAATTGGTTTAGAATTATGTTATGTCATAAGTTTATTTTTATATGGCTTACTACACTTTTGAAAGCTTACTTTACGTGTTTTTCAATTGTTTTATAGATCATCGAAGCTACTAAAAGCTCGGGGATCATCGAGGATCATCACCACACTATTGAACTTTATTTTCGGTACCTTTTAAAAATCTATATATCAAAGTATGCCATGTATAGGCTAGAGAACTTTGGATATGTTTCGAGATGTGTATATCTAGCCATGTGATATGGCTTGGTTATGGATGAGATTATGAATGAATTTTGGTATATGCTTTGTGTTCAAAAATGGTATGTTTTGATGTGCTCTTGAATGGCCAAATGAAATAGTCAATTTTGGTAAGTATCATGGTTGATTTGGGACGCTGATATGCTGTGAAAAGCAATGAATTGAAATAGATTAATAAGATTTATGAATCATATGTTTTGATATGAAGTTAGTACTTTGAATTGGTATGTTTGAGTTGGATTTGTATATGGGAATGAATGGTGATATCATGGGTCAATTTGTGCATGATTTAGTTGGTTTTAGCTGACTTTGGGATATGGAATGTGATTGGTTTTATGCTTGTAGGGTGACCCAAAATGTGTGGCAAAATGGATTTGCAAAATAGCCTATTTTTGTCCACATGGGTAGAGACACTGGCTTGTGTCTCAACCGTGTGCGACACACAATCACGTTACACGATCGTGTGTCCCTTGGGGTAGTCCTACAATTTAAAGTCAGTCTCGAGCACGGCCTAGACACACAGGCGTGTCGTGTGGCCGTGTGAGGCACACAGCCTTAGCACATGGGCGTGTGTGGCCATATCGAATGGTACACGGGCTAGGCATAAGGGCGTGTGGTTAGCCATGTGACCTAAGTTAGTTTTGACCACAGCCAAGGCACGCGGGCATGTCTCCGGCCATGTGGGACAAGTCAGTATGTATGCTCTATTTTTACACACCTATGACACGGGCGTGTTTGGTAACAGTGTAAGGCACATGGCCTATTCACACGGGTGTGTGACCTTTGTAACTTAGAAAAATTGTTTAGCTTTAAAAAATTTTGTATGAGATCGGTTTAGTCCCGACCCCTTCTTAAAACATGTTTAAGGTTTTGAAGACTTTCTAAAGGGACTATATATGTATGAATTACTATGTTATAAAGATGTATGATTAAGGTTATGGATTGATTGATAAATGTTCTGAAATGTCTGGTAATGCCACTTAACCCTAGTCCAGCGACGGATACGGGTTAGGGGTGTTACAGTATTGGCTTGTAATTGTCAAAGGCTTGATTTGGTATTTGGCCATGTAAATTGGCTCATTTTGGTTAAATTGATTGTAAACTTATATATATTCATACACATATGCATATATATGCCAATGCCTTTAATGATGTGGTTTATATTGATTTGCTAAATGTTGAATGTAGCTTAATGACTTGTTGTGAAATGGATGAGTTTCATTCTTTGATAGGCTAGAATATCTTAATAAATTAATGCAAGTTGAAAGTAGCCTTAGTGGTGTTTTTAAATGTGAAATTGGTATGTTTGGTTAGCATAATGAAATGTCATAAGCATGATAGATGATGGTATTGCTTTGTAATGTGTTGGCCATGATTGTAGATGTTTTGGTTTCCTAAGTATACCATGATTTATGCCATTGAATTTGTGTATGTGTATGTGTATGTGTAAATGAGGGTGATAAATGGCTTGGTAAATAGCCTTTATTTTTTCCACATGGGTAGACACACGGGCGTGTGCCTAGGCCGTGAATGTCGTATGTCCCCTGCACTTAATTTTGAGAAACAGAATGCTTAGAATTGAGCACATGGGCAGAGACAAGGGCGTGTGTCTCAGCCCTATGAAAGACACGGCCTTAAGCACGAGCATGTGTCCTAGCCATGTGAAGTCTGCATCTATTTTACGATAATTAATTAATCACATGGCCTAGTACACGGGTGTGTGGCTTGGTCGTGTGAATTCAATTTGTTCATGACTTACAAGTCAGAAAGTTACACGAGTTAGAGACATGGGCGTGCGTGACCACACGGCCTACCTACACTGGTGTGTCCCAAACCACACGGGCGTTGTAACAGCCCAGTTTAGACCCTAGTAGGAACTGTGGTTTCGGGACCACAAATCCGAGTAAAAAATATAGGGTCTGCAATTTTGCATGGTTTAACACAAATTGCATGTTTGGTGTGGTGGTTAAGTGAATTGGGTGTGTTTGGGGATGTCTAGGATGTCCTGGGTTCAAGCTCCGACTTTTGCAAAAAATTTTATTTTGCTCTTAAAAGAATTTGGGTACTGACTCGTGGGCATTATAAATAGTTGTGGTTGTGTTGTGTCACAAAAAGCCTTGTGGCTTAGTGGCAAGTGGCGTGTGGAGCATCTGAAAGGGCATGGGTTCAGATCTCAGGTAATGCAAAAGGGATTTTATTTTATGTCTCTGTGGTGTGAGTGGTGGAGTTGGACTGGAACTCTGTGGTTGAGTTGGTCATATGAATTTGAATTGCATTTGAATGGGAGGTTGGAGTGATTTGTGGAGTGGATAGTGGAGAGATAAGGGAGAAAAAATCATGGGGTGTGGGCGGGTATGTGTTGGCCGAATTTGAGACTCTTTGGGGATGCGCATTTGGCATTTTGGGGAATTTTCTCTTTTCTTTGGGTGGTACTGAATTGGTATTTTGTTTCTTGTTTGGCTGAACTTTGTTCTTCGTCTCTCAACCATAGTCGAACTACATTAGTATTTCTTTCCTTCTTCAATCACTTTTCTTCTACTCTCGATATTCCTATTGTTTTTGGCCGAACTTAACATCCCTCTTCTACTTTTTATTATTCTTGACCGAATACAGTTTCACTCTTCCCTCTCTATTTGATTTTCTCTTGGTTTCTTTTCTAGCCGAGTCCTCTCTTCATCTAATTGCTCCATTCCCTTTTTTTATTTTCTTCTGATATACTCATATTTTTTAGGCCAAATACCTTTCAACTTTTTGACTAACCATTTTTGGTTACTCTACTATTTGGGAATTGGCCGAATACTCTTCTATTCTTCTATTGTTACACTATTTCAGTTTTCATAAGATTATCTGACAATCGGTAAGGGTTGAGGTTATGCTTCCTTGCATTCATATAAGCCGAATGCTTTTCCTTTTGTTCCTCGGGTATCGATTTATGATTCCTTTCTTATTTTATATGGTTTCTTCAAAGAGCAGTGGTGTACAAGTGGTTTTGAAGCAACCACAACCTTTTGCCTCAAGTATTCTATTAAGGTAATATGCTACCTCATTGTCTGGGGTTAAGCAGAATGTTGTCTTTGTGTTAATGGGATAGTAGTTGATCCTATCTAACAAGATCTGTTTGTAATTCAGATTCTCGACAAAGCGTGTGATCAATTTTGGGTTAGCGATCTTAGAGGATTAAGCCACCCTCACTCAATCAAGGTAAGATGGTGTAGTTTTTGGGCTAAATGTTATGATGTGGTTAACTCGAATCGTCAGTTAATTAACTGAGGATCTTGCAAAGTGTAGGTTCAGTATACGTGGGATTCTTCGTGCGTCTCGTTAAGTAGGTGTGTAATCGCACACCAAATCTTGCTACTGTCAAAACGTTGGATAAAGGTGTGTATACACACCATTATGTTACTTTGAATCAGCAAAAGTCAAAAAGTCGAAACTTCGGCATTTGTGGCCTCATGAGAATGTAAACGTCCGTGTAGTAAACTAAGGCCACAAATCATGTGCGACAGACTGTAGAGGCCGCCGCGAGCGTTCTTGTGGGCCTGGGCCGTTATGGGCATATTGGGCCAAGAAAGGCCGGATGGGCCAAATGAGCCCGTGGGCCCCATACGGATAAAGTTTACGGTAAGTGATAAATATTGGAGTGGACTAAGGAAATTGTATAGCTGCGACTGAATTTGGGCGAAATGGGCCACACGAGCGTGTGGGCCCAAGTCATTTTTACTGTTTTCGCCATATAGGTTATCTGAGTTGTTAAAGACGACTGTAGACCATTTGAAGGGTCATTATTTATACCAAGACCCTAAAATTAGTTAAATGACCGAAATACCCTGAAGGGTAAAATTACTGTTTTACCCCTAACTGACAAAATGACCATTGTACCCCTAGGGGTAGGTTAATTGACGTGTAACATTTATATGACTGGTTTGAGTATGACATACTGCATACACGTAATGTTTATGACACGACATACTGCATGGGGTTGGGTTTCTGATTTGGAGGAAGTACTGTGTTAGTGGTTTTGCTACGTAATTATTACTTTGGTGGCTTTGCCACGTTTACTGTTATTAGTAACATTGTTACGTTACTGTTAGTAGCTTTGTTGCGATATTGGTGTGTTGGCTGGGTGGGTCGATTTATATCCCCACATGGTGTGTTGGTTGGTATGGGTGGTGTGCTGGCTGGATTTGGGTGGGATACATTATTGCATTACACTGTTACTGTATAGTGCTAAGGCCCAGATTGTACTGTTACTGTATAGGGGCCTTGCTGTATTGATTACTGAGTAGGGCTCAGGCCTAAACTGTTACTGATAGGGGATTACATAATGAGTTTTCGCAAACTCACTATTCCTTTTAATTGTACAGGTAATCCCCAGCCTTAGACGATTTGGACCTGTAAGGGACTAGGAGGTGACCACACATTTGCAAATGATTTGTTTATGTGCTTACTTATTTAAAGATTTTATATTTGAGGTTTCACTTGTGTAATAAGGCCATTTGCGGGTTTCTATTATTAATTGGGCTTTGGATTATATATTTTTAAGCTGCTAGACTAGGTAAAGATTAGCTTTTAAAACAATTACTATTTTCTAAAACATGCGAATTAAGCTTCCGTGATTATCAATCGATGTAATATAACACTGAGGGTTAATAAAGTAAACGTTTTGACGGGAACTTTTGTTAAATAATGATAAAAAGGTTTTAAACTCTAAACGTATTTTTACTGAAAAGGTCAATTTTCAAAAAACACTTGATGTGACACGTCAGATTCGGCCATAGCGTTTAGGCCGAGTTTGGGGTGTTACATTTATTGGTTTTAGAGTCAGGTTGCAAAACTCTACTGTGGAATAGGCTTTTTGAAACTTTGATTTTTTTAGTGTTGTGATTGGAAATGTTGCACACCAAGTCTCCGGCACCAAATCTATAAGTTTACTGACACTGTTTATTGTTATAGAATGAAATGTATTACTGAAAGACTACTATAGGTAGTAGAATTAAACTGAAACTCTATACTTAGAGTAAGCTGAGACCATAAAAGACTGAAAATTGTAGAAGATTCTGTTTTGCAGAAACAAATTCTAATTACTATTGTTCATAATGCATTGTTAATAATTACTGAAATTATAAACTGATTATAAGACTTTAAAACAGATAATTCTCTATCGAAATGAGCACAAGAGGTACTCGCGGAAGGGGTACACGAGGCCGCGGTAGAGGCTGGGGTAGTGCTAGAGCTGGGTCTTCAGCATCGGGTCACATGCCTACTAGGGACACACGAGCCTCACTAGTAACTGAGACAGGGTTTCATGATCGAGCAGCTGGGGATAATGCTCTATCTGAAGCAATGCTACGTGTTCTTGAAAGGGTTGTTGGAGCGAGTATTAGATCAGTGGGTCGAGGGTCAATTTCTGAGTGACTCTAGTCTAACGAAACAGAGATCTTCAGGGGTATTTCTGGTGTAGCACCAAATGTGGCAAAGTATTGGTTGAAGGCTATCAAGTGAATAATGGACGACCTTGATTGAACTGTGGAGCAAAAATTAAAAAGGGTAGTGTCTTTACTGCGAGATAAGGCCTACCAATGGTGGCTCACCATGAGAGAAGGCACACAGTCTGACCGTTTGACATGGGATTTCTTCAAAGCAGCCTTTTCAAGGAAGCATGTGGGCGCAAGTTATGTGGACACCTTAAGGAAAGAATTTTTGAACTTGACCTAGGGGAATAAGACTGTGGCGGAGTATGAGGCAGAGTTTTTGCGGCTGAGTCCGTATGCTCACGAGATAGTTACAACTGAGTATGAACGCTGTGTACAGTTTGAGGATGGCCTCTTGGATGAGTTACATGTGCTGATAGCTTCGCAGAGGGAGCAAAACTTTGCTACCCTTGTTGAGAAAGCAAAAATTGTTGAGGATGTGAAGCGCTCTAAGCCCCAGAACTGCAAGTAAGATAGGGACAGAAGTAAGAGGGATTTTAGACCCTTGGGTTCTTCTGGAAGGCTTATGAAGAGGGCCAGATTTGATGGGTCAGCCCGAGCGGTTCCTGTTATTGCTGCAAGATCGCAGTCTTGCACTAATTGTGGAAGAGCTCATCAGGGTGAGTGTTGGAAAAGAAATGGGGCGTGTTTCCTGTAACACCCTGAATTTTGGCCCTTGAGTTTGGGATCGGTTAGGAGGTGGCTTAAATAACTTAAATGTGTTTAAATATTTTATAATTGCATGTTTAGTTTAATTGTTAAGTGATTTAGGAAGAGTTGGTAGTGAGGAAAAAGTCCTGGGTTCGATCCAGGGCTTTAGCAAAATTTTGCATTTTTTTTAAAAGACCATAAGCATTAGGTTGAAGGCTTATTGATAAGGCCTGGTAAAATCTAACACAAGGAAATGCTTGGCCTAGTGGCAAAAGGCGTTGGTAGCAAGCAAAAAGTCCAGGGTTTAAATCCTAGCCTTGGTAAAAATTTTTATTGTGCATATGTTTGGTGGAAATATGTCACAAGAGTGCCTGGGGGCAGTGGCGAGAAGCATGCTATGGATCTGAGAGGTTGCAGGTTCAAATCCCAAGCCTGGAAAAGTTTGAAAGTTTTATTCTTTAAGGAAACTGAGACTTAGGCATATAAGCCTTATAGTTAATTATGATCGAATGGTAGCACAAGATAGGTGACGGCGCAGGGGCCAGCAGCGTGATGGGAAGTTGGAGGGCTAGAGTTCGAATGGTTTCATGGGCAAAAGGGAATTCAATTTTGCTATGCAACGTAATGAAGGATTGCCATTCAGTGGAAGCAATTTGAATGCAATTGTTGGCTAAAACCAAGGTTACGGTGGAGATAAAGATATGGATTAAGTGTGGATATGATAGTGATAAAATTGGAGAATTTGAAGGGAATTTAACTTCACGAGTTTAAGTCAATTTTAACTCTTTTGTTTTTTTTTGTTTTTTTTTTGCAAATACCTGAGTAATCTCAAACCCTTCATCTCCTCTTTCCTTTAAGCCAAACTATTGATCTTTTCTTCCCTATTTTAATCAAATCAACCTCTTCCCTCTTTAACTTAGCCGGTTGCTTCTTTTTAATTTAAGAGCCGTTTCATACACTTTGGGGTTGATTTCTTGTTGGCAAGGGATCTCGCAATCGGTAAGTGAATTAGATCTTCTTCGATATTTGTTAAATATTTCAAAGTTCTTCCGTTTCTACACTCTTAAAAGCCAATTTTTCTTTATCCTTTCCAATACCATTACTTTCGTTAACCTATGGTTTCTCCATTTATTTCTCTTTCTCCCTCTCATTCAAGAGTGTGATCACTGGCTAATTATTAGTTGATGGAAAAAGGGGGTTCTAGCAGAGAGGTTAAGGTAGAGGCTCGCAAGTTTAAGCGACATAAGGTTTCAGCCGTTAGGGACTTTCTACCTAGATGCGGAAGGTAGACTACGTCATATTTCGAGTTACGTAGGTAGATCGTAACCGATCAATCTAGTCAAGGCAAGTATAGGTTGTTCTTCGATAAGTAATGGATTTATTTTGAATTAATGGAATGTGACTAGTGGAGTATAATGTTGAATATAGGTTCGGGCGATTATGAATATTTAGTACCCCAGGTGATAAGGTGTGTACTTCTACATTATGATAGCTTGATATAAAGTTGAAGGTGTGTACATACACTGCACACACATTATATCGACAAATCTCAAAATGCCAAAAAGCTGAAAAGCTGAAAAGCCGAAAGTCTGGCTACGATAGTCTTGTTAGTGTGCAAACACTCGTAAGAGGTATATCGATACATTGACTGAGGCCCCATAAGTGATCTCATGGATCTGGACCGTACTTAGGCCATTTGGGCCAGAATGGGCTAAATGGGCCCGACGGGCCGTGGGCTCAAAATGAGTGAATTTGTTGATTTGGTAATAAGTGATGAACTAGTCATGTTGGTTACATGGCTTGGAATTGATTCGGGCTAGATGGGCCATATGAATGTGATTTGGGCCTAATGGGCCATATAAATGAGATTGGGCCTAATGGGCTATATGCGTGTATGTAGACTTGTTTGGGCTTTGTAAGGGGTTTTGGGCCTAGTATCTGATAACTGCTTAAACAGACATAAAACTTAATTAATTAATTAATCGTGACTGTGGACAACTCATAGGTATAAAGTGTGGCAATGGGTATATGCATGTCTAGGATTGGATCTAGGGAGAGCTTGGTACTTAAGCGGTCTTAATGACTCACCTCTTATACGCTAGAATCCTACCTGGCGCATAGTATCTGTTCACTTTAGCCAGCGAGGACTTGTTAAAGGGCCGAGATAGGTAATAAACCCATAACAAAGAGAAATTATCGAAATGCCCCTAAGGACGAAAAATGATTAAAATACCCCTATGTGTTGAATGTAAGATTTATGGATGTTACATGTATACCTGCTGTATTCATATGACATTTTGTTTAGGTTGCATATGGGTTGGGAATTATGGAACAGAGGAAGTATATGAGGATCGTATGGTTGCTTGACGACCGTGGATCCACCGATGGCTATTAAGCCTAATATTTGATTAGCAACTTGCTGCAATGAAGGCAGTACTTCAACCGGGCTACCATTGATGTGTATCGGATGGGTGGGTCGATATTTATATCCCCACATGATGTGTACCGAGGGACGGAGTTGGTCTGTAGCGGTTGGATTATTGGGGTGGGCTGCACAGCATTGCACGCATGATATTATTGTGATATTATTGTGTTGTGGGCTTCAGCCCAACTGAGGCTAATATGGGCCAAGGCCCAAAGACCACTGTTACTGAATTGGGCTCAGGCTCAAAATGACTAATGATTGCTTTATACTCATTGAGGGTTGTACACACTGAGTTTTTGAAACTCACCCCCTCCTTTTAAAAATTTTAGGTGATCCTCAGTAAGCTGTTCGACGGATGGAGGGACTCAGAGGTGGCCATCTAGCAAAAATTTTAGACTTAGTCTTTTATGTAATTTTTAAAATTTTGATTTTAATTTTAATTTTTTTATTTGGGGTGTAATAAGGCCTTTCCTTTGGTTATTATTTCAAATTAGGATTATTATTATTTTTATGCTTTATATTTGTTAGAAGTAGAACATGGTTTTTCCTAAACCATAACTGTTTTTTTTTAAATACTACATTTCCGCAACTTAATTTTTAAATGACAAGTTTTCATAGATCATCTGTTTTAAATGACAAGAGATTTTACAAAGTAATTATTATCATGCAAGAAGGAATAGTTTTTTTAAAATACACATCGCTTTGTAAGCAACAAATACAAGCTGGGATTTTACTCAAGGTTTTTATTTTAAAGAAGGGTTTTCAATGAAAACAAGGTTTTCGAAAAACCCTTCAATATGACACGCTAGATTCGACCATAACGTCTAGGCCGAGTTTGGGGTGTTACATTTCCGTTGTGGATCCATGGATCATTAGGTTAAAAACTATACTTAGACGTCTATGCAGATGCAAGCTGCAGGTCAGGGCCATGTTCAGTTAGTGAAAGGTGGTCAGTAGCCACCTAGAGGCTGTGGACAGGCCAATGGTGGAAATGTTTTGGGACGAGGTCATGGAGTACTGGGCAGAGGTGCTGGTAACACTAAGGTGAGACAGCTACCCTTAGTCTATGTTGCTCGTCGCTGAGAGGATGGTGACACCCCTGATGTCATAGCTAGTACGTTCCTGATTTATAATGTACCATACACTGCTTTAATTGATATTGGATCTACATATTCCTATGTTGCATGCACTGTGTCTGAGACGTTAGGTATTCAGTTTGAAAATGCTGTTAGTGAGATGACTATGTTGAGTCCACTGGGACAGTCAGTTGGAATGAGTAAGTTGTTTAGAGACGTGCCCCTAGAGGTTCAAGGGGTTGTCTTTTCAGTGGATTTGATGGAACTGTCATTTAGGGAATTTGATATTTCATTGGGAATAGATTGGCTAGTGAAACACTCTGCAAAATTGGATTATGCTGCTAAGCGTATGGTGTTGAAGTCGACAGAGGATGAGGAGGTGACTGTGATAGGGGAGCGAAGAGATTATCTGTCTAACGTGACTTCTGCTTTAAGGGCTGAGAAATTGGTTCGCAAGGGTTGGGAGACATTTCTAGCTTATGCTAGCATTTCTGGTTCTAAAGGTTCTTTTGTTGGAGATGTCAGAACTGTTAAGGAGTTTCCGAATATATTTCCAGAAGAGCTTCTTAGGTTGCCTCCAAAACGTGAAGTCGGATTCGGTATTGAGATCTTACCTGGGACAGCTCCAGTGTCTATTGCCCCTTACAGGATGCCACTGAAGGAGGTGGTGGAGTTAAAGGCTCAAATTTAAGAGCTACTAGACTGAGGATTCATTGACCGAGTGTGTCCCCATGGGGAGCACCAATGTTGTTTGTGAAGAAAAAGGATGGATCCATGCACATGTGCATCAATTCTAGTCAACTGAACAAACTGACTATTAAGAATAAGTACCATTTACTGAGGATAGATGATTTGTTTGACCAGTTAGGAGGAGCTACGATTTTCTCCAAGATAGATCTTCGATTGGGATACCATCAGCTAAAGGTTAAAGAGGCTGATGTGTATAAGACTGCATTTAGAACTCATTATGGTCACTACGAGTTTTTAGTGATGTCGTTTGGGTTGACAAATGCACCAGCGACTTTCATGGATTTGATGAATCGAGTATTTCAGCCCTACTTGGATCGATTCGTAGTTGTGTTTATAGACGACATCCTAGTGTATTCAAGAACTGAAGAGTATCATGATGTATATCTTCGAATCATTTTACAAATTCTGAGGGAAAAGCAGCTTTACAAAGAGTTAGCAAGTGTGAGTTCTGGCTATGAGAAGTGATATTTTTGGATCACGTGGTGTCTGCCGGGGGGATTAGGGTTGATCCTTGAAAAATTGAAGTCGTAGTGGATTGGAAACCACCAAAGACGGTACCTAAGATTCGAAGCTTTCTGGGTCTGGTAGGGTATTATAGACATTTTGTTGAAGGGTTTTCACTGATTGTTGCACATCTAACTAAGTTATTGCGTAAAGGGGTACCATTTAATTGGACTGATAAGCAACAAGAGTTTGAGAAACTGAAGAAATTTCTAACTAAGGCCCCTGTTTTAAAATAAGCAGAGTCTGGAAAGGAATTCACTGTCTACATTGATGTATCGCACATTGGATTGGGTTGTGTGTTGATGCAAGAGGGTAAGGTGGTTGCTTACGTGTCTCGTCAGCTTAAGCCTCACTAGGCAAATTACCCCACTCACAACTTGTAGTTAGCTATGGTGGTTTTCGCACTCAAGATTTGGAGGCATTACTTATACGGTGAGAAGACTATTATTTACATAGATCATAAAAGCCTCAAGTACCTCCTCACTCAGAAGGAGTTGAACCTTTGGCAACGAAGGTGGATAGAGTTGCTTAAGGATTATGATTATTCAATTGAGTACCACCCTGATAAGGATGACGTGGTAGTTGACACACTGAGTCGTAGGGTTGTATCTGATTTGAAAGCAATGTTTGCTCGTCTCAGCCTATTTGATGATGGTAGCTTATTGGCTGAGCTTCAAGTGAGACCAATCTAGACTAGTCAAATTAGGGAGAAACAGTTGTTGGATGAGTCATTGGTTCCTCATTTCTGATTGGTTAAGAATTGTGAGACTACGGATTTTGGGCTGAATAGTGAGGGAGTGCTATGTTTTCGTAGGAGAATTTGTATACCGAGGCATTCTGATTTAAGACAATCTATACAGCAAGAAGCACATGGTAGTCCGTATGCTATGCATCCTGGTGGAAATAAGTTATATCGAGATCTTAATGAGCTGTATTGGTGGTCGGGGCTGAAGCGCTAGGTTACTGAGTTCGTGGGTAAGTGCTTGACATGTCAGCAAGTTAAGGCTGAGCATCAACTGCCTTTTGCGTTACTGCAGCAAGTAAATATTCCACTCTGGAAATGAGAGAGGGTAACCATGGATTTTTTAAGTGGGCTACCCTTAACACCGACTAAGAAAGATTCAGTATGGGTTATTGTAGACCGATTAACTAAATCTGCCCACTTTATTCCGGTCCGCACTAATTATTCGTTGCAAAGATTGGCCAAGTTGTATGTGGCTAAGATCGTGAGACTGCACGGAGTACCAGTTTCTATCATATTGGATAGAGATCCTAGATTTACTTCTCGGTTCTGGAAAAGTTACACGAGGCTTTGGGTACAAGGTTGGATTTCAGTACTGCGTGTTACATCACAATTTTGGGCCTAGTCAGAATAGTGGTTTTGGAACCACAAATCCGATAAAGAAAAAATTATTTTTATGGTCTACAATTTCACGGAATAATTTCGTGAAATTTTTGTTCGAACATTTTAATGTTTGGTCTCTCAATTTAGTCAAAAGGACTAAATCGTAAAAAATGCAAAAGTTGAGTTCTACATGCTAGAGGCATCCAATTGTTATGAAATTTTAAATTGGAGGTCTTTATATGGCAATTAGACCTTTGGTTAAGTTGGTGGACAAAAATGGACATGTTTAGGCATGTTTCCAAAATTTTTCATTAAGGGCATTTTGGTAATTTAGTTATTAAAATGAATTGAAAATAAAATTAAAAGCCAATTTTTGTCCATCTTCAACCTCTTGGCCGCAACTTGCATGGAGAAACCATGGCTACAGTTTTTCAAGCTTCCAAGCTAAATTGTAAGTTCGTTCTATCCCTATTTTTAATATTTTTACATTTTTATAATCCCCGTTACAAGATCTATCTATTTCTACCATTAATTTGAGCTAGGGTTCATGTTTAAAAATTGACCGATGTGTGACATGCATGCATTTTGATGTCTAATGGTATAAAATGAGTGTTGGGTGTTAAATAAACGACTTTTACTAGGCGATTTTCGATGAAAACATCCAAAAGGACTATATTGTAAAAGTTGTAAAAGTTGTATAAAAAGGGTGTTTTGATGAGAATTGTAGTTTGCTATAGTTATGAAAATGGTTCGGCTAGGCCTATGGAGTGAGAAAATTTAATAAAAATCACTTTACAACCATAGGTGCAAAAGTGTAATTTCGACAAAGTTTAGGGGCAAAAACATGATTTTTCCAAAATATTGTTTTTGGATCACATTAATTAATGTGACTAATAATTAGACAAAATGTGATATTATAGCTAATGGAAAACGAGGATTGGACCTAGATCGGGTGAAAGATGGAAAATCAACGGTTAGGTTCCTTTTTGCTATTTCGGTCCTGAGGTAAGTTCGTATGGTAATAATAATGCAATATCATGCTTGAACTGTAATTATCTATTATTATGACATAAAATGTATGATTTAATATATTAGAAGAATTTATGGATGATGAATATGATGTGGAAAATGTGATGAATGTTAAATTACTATTACATGAGTTGTGTGAATTGCTACACGGTTGTACTCGACGAGATTTTGACAAGTAAGTTCATGTGATTAAATAAGCAAGATATTCATGTTATTGTTTTTACACTTGAAATCTATTTTGCTACGGTTGTATTGATTTATATGTTAATGATATTGTGTATGAGAACGTAATGTACCCATGAAGTAATCGATAGCTCAAATGTCGATAACATGTGATTGGATGATTGAATATAATGAAAATTGGATGAAACATGATATTTCTTTGAAACGAGTAAGTTTGTATGTAAATAATATATCAATTTTTTTTATGTTATTATCTTCTATTATTATATGAGATGTAGCTGCCTATAGAGTAATCATTTGATATAAATTACGAATCAAATTTGACTAAGAATGAATTAGTAAAATGTTTAAAAGTGAAGAATTTCCCGGTTGGACCATCAAAATAGAAATGATACGAATGATCCATTCTGAGAACACATGTGCAGTACTATGTGCAGGCTACTATGTGTTTAAGACGATTTTAGGTCGCATGTGTAGTACTAAGTGCAGGCTACTATGCGTACCCGATATTTCTGATCACGTGTGTAGTACTAAGTGTAGGCTACTACGTGTATCAGATTGTTAGGTCGCATGTGTAGTACTAAGTGCAGGCTACTATGCGTACTCGATAGCTTTAATCACGTGTGTAATACTAAGTGCAGGCAACTATGTGTACCAGATTGTTAGGTCACATGTGTAGTACTAAGTGTAGGCTACTAAGCGTACCCAATAGCTTTGATCATGTTTGTAATATTAAGTGTAGGCTACTACGTGTATCAAATGGTTAGGTCACATGTGCAGTACAAAGTGCAGGCTACTATGTGTACAAGATTGTTAGGCTGCATGTGTAGTACTAAGTGCAGGCTACTATGCATACCTGATAGCTTCGATCACGTGTGTAGTACTAAGTGTAGGCTACTACGTGCATCAGATGGTTAGGTCACGTGTGTAGTACTAAGTGTAGGCTACTACGTGCATCAGATGGTTAGGTCACGTGTGTAGTACTAAGTGCAGGCTGCTATGCATACCAGAGAGCTTCGGTTACAAGGGTGGTAATACGTGAAGGCCACCGGGTATCTGTTATTATTTTGATGAGTTCAACGGGAAATTTACTAAGTGAAAATACATATAAACATGACTATGTAATGAATAAGTGAAGGTTCATGTCTGTAAACTTATGAGCAACGTGCTCAATATGTGATCAAACTTTTGTAAGATTGATATGGAGTAAGTTTTATAATGAAAGTTACTACAAAGAAAACATGAAAGAGTGAAATTTAGTAATAAAAAGGTTTTGGACAACAACAGTTGTGTCAATTTGATAAGTCACCAAAAATGGTGGAAATCGAATTATATATTGAATAAGATACAAAATGAAATATTATTGACTCTATTTTCATACAAAGGAAACGGTGTAAGCAAAAGAATTTCATATTATGAGATATTTGAATTTTCGTGAGACAAAGTTAGAATGATTTCGGAATCCCCTGTTCTGATTTGGGAAAATTATTACAAATTGTACAAAAATAATTACGGGCCATAATTATATGCTTAACATCCTTAATGAGTTTATTTTCGAAAGAAATAAACAGGAACGTTATCCAAATCTTGTACGAAGAGATAATTAATTTTTAGTGCAGAGGGGTCGAAACTGTCAAACAGCGAAACAGGGGAGATTTTGAACTGTACTTATTTCCTAGGCCAAAAATTCTAAAAATTTTATGGTAAGAAGATATGTGAGTTTAGTTTCATGGAAAATTAATGGATCTTAATTTGGAGTTCCATAGCTCTAGATATATATAATTTAATCACTATGACTTGAGAAAATAGCTTGACTGGACTTTGAATAAATAAAAAGAATTTGAAAATAGCATGTTAATACATTGCTTATTATTTTTCATGCGAGCTTGCTAAGCATAAAGCTTACTCCCTCCTTTCTGTTCCTTAGTGTTCTCAGGTCAGCTCGGGGTTGGAGATAGTCGGAGGCAGCATCGCACTATCAAGCCAATACCTTTGGAGTTTTTATACCTAAGTTAGAAATATCAAGTGAGTGGCATTTAGAGGGACCTAGTTTTATAAAATCTGTTATTATAATTTGGCCAAATGTATTGGCCTTATTGAGCTATTCATTATGACTTGTAAATTTGGCTATTCATGTTGTGTCTAATAATTGTGATGTGAATATGCTTGTTTGACATGCATGGTTGGTAATATGTCATGTGTGTTGAATGCATGTTTTATGACCAATCGAGGTGGTCATGACCATGAGTTAAATGTGTAATGTAGAAATAAAATGATAATGCCTTGAACATGGACGTTTTATGGATAGATTGGTAACCATGGTACAATGGTATAAAGTAAAAAATAGTAATAACGTTAAATTGAATATGGATTTGGTGTAGAATGTCTTAGTCAAGCATATTGTTTTATGCATGTGAAATGTGGACACTATATAAAGTTATGACTTGGCTAGAAGGTTACGCTTGATGATAAGTTGGAATTAAATAGACATGAAGATAACTACGGTGTAAAGGTATAAGTGGTAAGGTATTTGATAAAGCCAAATGAATAAGATATGGTGTGTCTACACTTGATTTAGTGCGAGAATGTGTAACACATGTATTTTGATAAGTAAATGAAATGTCTACATCATAATTAAGGATGTTGAATGCTTCTGGAACCATGTTTGTGTGTGTGTATGTAAAGAGTGACAAAAAGGCTTGAAAAATAGCCTATGTTGAATGCCTCTAGATCCATGTTTGTGTGTGTAAACGTAAAGGGTGACAAAAAGGCTTGGAAAATAGCCTATGTGCTGGCCATATGAGTAGAGACACGGTCGTGTGTCTTAGCCGTGTGGAAGACACGGTCTAGCACATAGGCGTGTGACTTGGCCATGTGACCCTTATTTGTTTGCTGACGCCATAAACAGATAGTTACACGGGCTGAGGACACGGGCGTGTCTAGAGCCATACAGGCGTGTGACTCTCCAAAACATGAAAATTTTTTTAAGTGATATAAAGCTTTCAGAGGCTCTCGGTTTAGTCCCAAACCCCTTTTAAGGTATGATTTGAGTTTCGTAGACCCAAATAAGGGACTATGTGCATATGATTGAATATTTCAAAATATGAATTAAATTTTATGGCCAGGTTTGCATGATTGATTGTGTTTAAGTCCAGTAATGCCTCAAATCCTGTCCCAACGTCGGACACGAGTAGGGGGTGTTACATTTAGTGGTATCAGAGCTATGGTTTAGTCGGTTCTCAGACGAACCTAGTATATGTATGAGATTTTAGCTCTACATGCCACTGATCTATGATAGTGTAATGTCTCCCGACACATATGAGAGCTGTTTTGTTTAGACAAATGTACCCTCCAACCGAGCTATATTCGACCATATTGATTGTGGTAATGAGGTATTTGAGTAAAGTACAGTCATGATAAGTTGAAACTTGGAAAGGTACGAATGAGATTCATAATATCCTGTTATGGATAAAATGTCATTGTCCCGTTTAAATATTAAAATTTGATGGATTGCAATGAATTATTGAAATGAGATAAAGGATTATATGGCATAATGAGCTTACCTGTGATTGATTGATAATTCCATGATGTATGTGACTGTATTGCTCGAGTAAATGCATGAGTCTATATGACTTATCAAAAATATTAATCGGATGAATATTCATGTATATCTATTTGGATGATTATGATTAGCAAGCTCGTATAGCTTGAGTAAATGTGTTAAATTGCTTGGACTGATTTATGTGATTGTAATGATATGTCTAAATGATGGTGTACGAGGTAAAAGTATAGATTGTGATAAACTTAACCATGTTGTTGGCCCTTGTATGATATCATGTGCATGACTTGTATGATTAAATGAATAGATAAGTAAAGTTATCCAGAAAAACTGGAATGCATGCATAAGTATACTTGTTAAAATGAGACGACTGGAAAGTGGACGTAAATTCAATATGAAAGTTAGTTTACTCGAAATGAATGAGATGTTTGTGATGATGTTGCTATGATGATGAAAATTGTGTTTCTTGTATATGTATATGAGAGTTGAGTCAGAGGCCCTACAACTCCCTTCCCTTTACCAAAGTGGTGTTTTATAATGGAATTTCTCGAGATTTACGCTGAACTAGTTTTCGGATGAGAAACTAAAGAATTCACTGATAGAATGGTTATAAGCATGATTAGTGATTGAGAATGGGTTGAAAAGTATAGATAGAGTTAGAAAGATATCAGATTGACTGAAAGATTATTTAATTTTCGCAATATCACAATTAGTAAAAAGGTTAACTTCAGAAATCGATCTATTCTGAGATGATGTCGGAAAATAATCTTTGAAATATGAGATGTTCGTGTATGGTAATTACAGTGAGCAGATTATGACCGCCTCTCTCGAAATATAATATGAGATCATTTGTCTGGGGAAGGGTTATTGAGACTATCTATTTTCTGATGACTTTTGATATTATGAGAATGTTTTCTGATCTTAATGTTAGACAAAGATATTGTCAATTTGATTTGGGTTATGATCTACATGATTCTATCTTCTTTCTAGTTCCGTTTGTTGGGAATTGATGTGAAATTGTAAATGGTGCCATGATTCTGTCTTTACAAATCATTGCTCTTTATGATTATATATACATACACTAGAAGTATATAATTCTGGTCGTATTCGTTTTCAGTGAGTTGGAATGATGCCTTTCTGGATTTCTTTTCTCTGAGGAACCATTGAGGTCTTTCATACTTTCTTATGAACTTTGTTTCTGATATTTCGAGACTGTATCGTGATTTGGATTTCTATATTCTAGATTTCTCCATATTAGGTTTCTTTATCTTGAGTTTCTGGTTATCTTTATCTCGTAACTTGTCGAGAATGGCTTATATCTAAAATATGATCTTTAGTTTGTGATATATATATCAAGCATGACTATGTTTCTAATTTGATTATGGTAATATGGTGATCTTAGTATTTGGATGTCTCTAAATTTTCATATAATGATTTAACATTGGCAAAAGCTCAAGTTGTGACAGCCCTAAATTGACCCTAGTTGGAAAGTGGTTTCGGGACCGCTAAACCGAGTCACCGAAGTATTTGAATATGATATTTATTGTCTAAAATATGTGAATATGAATGTGTGAAAGTTTTAAGCTTCGATTTAGTCGATTGCATGTGAATTTAATTAATAGGACTTATGTGTGACACTTTTAAAAGGTGATAGGTTAATCTATAAGGACCTATTAATGCATGTTATAAAAATGATGGGTTTGCATGTCAAATTTCCATTTATAATAAGTAGTGGCCGGCCATGGTATGGGTCATTGATGATAATATGTATTTTCTATTAGCATTATTAGTTTACAAAATAAAATAAGGAATTAAGAATAATAAAACATGTGGTAAATGGGAGGAGAAACCAAAGTTTTCATCTTTCCTCCTCATTGCCGTGACTAGGAGAGAACAAGCTTAGAAAAATTCAGCTATGGTGGTTAGCTAAATCAAGGTAAGTTCAAGGATGATTCTTGGATTTCTAGCATTTTTTTGAGTTAGTCATTAAGCTCCTTGCTTAGCCCATGTCCAAATTTTTAATCTTGTTGGTAACATGAGTAATCGGTTAAGAGAAAATGTTTAAGAAATGGTTGTTGTTCATGTTATTTGGATGAAAAGAAAAAATTGGTAGTTAGGTGAAGTAGAGTCTAACAAATGAGCACATATGTGCATTAGTTGCTAAATGGAGAAAAATCGGCTAGCAAGTTGAGTACTAAGGCCGAATATGATTTTGGATATTATTGGGCAATGTATGTGTTTTGAATTGATGGAATGGAGAGGATGCTTTAATTGTGTTATGAACAATTATATGTTAAATTAAGGTTTGCTAAGCTAGCTATTAAGGTGAAGTGCAAATGTTAGTATTTGATTGCTAGTGTATATATGTGTAATAGCCGAAATGAAGATGCTTGATGTCATGAATAAATGTTGTTTATATGTTTGGGAATTGAGTAAAAATTTGATGTTTAATCACTTAAGGATTCGGCATTGTTTAAGATAATTTACTTAAAATGTGATTTTGAATGTTATGAGTATTGGGATGTAAGTATATGTGTGTGCTTGGTCATAGGAGTTTGCTATGAAATTTTGTTTGGTTGAGTGATGAATGGCCGAATGAACTATAGGCTAGGGTGGATAAATTTTTGTACATAAGTAGTGTGTGTGACTATTGGTTAATGAATATTCGGCATAATGGGGTTTATGAGTAAATGGCATAATATGTATATATCTGTGAATATGTGGTAGTGCATAAAACAAGAAATCGATTAAATTGGGATGGTCACACATAGGTATATTCGGCTTGTAGTTTTATAAATGTGATATGAGTATTTTGTTTGTAAATGAGTAGTAAATATGTTAAGAATGGTTCTAAAATGTATATGGATGTCGTGTGCTTGTGTTTGATTGGGAAGTAAATTGTTTGATTTAGCTCAAGAGCTTAGAGGATCAAAGTTGGATAAGGGAAAGGAAAAAGTGATCGAATAGCCGTTGAAATCGTTTGACAACATCCGAGGTAAGTTTTCGAGTAATGAAACTTAGTTTATGATTTGATTAAGTCATGACATATAAGCATAACAAATAAACGATGATATAATGATTCTGCTTGAATTGTATATTGAGGTGATTAGTTTATACCTATGACGGGTAGCCGAATGTGTATAGAGATCATGTTATAAAGAAAATCAAAATCATGCTCTTTGTATGTGGCTATTGAGCAGAAAATGGTAATGGTTGATAAGCGTCTTGTGTTTGAATTCTAGTTATGATAATGAAATATGGATGTGTCATGATTTATTGGTATATGTGCTTGATTATTCGGATGATATCCGGGCTAAGTCCCGAAGGCATTTGTGCAAGTTACTATATCCGGGCTAAGTCCCGAAGGCATTTGTGCTAGTGGCTATATCCGGGCTAAGTCCCGAAGGCATTCATGCTAGTGACTATATCCGGGCTAAGACCCGAAGGCATTTGTGCGAGTTGCTATATCCGGCTAAATCCCGAAGATACTTGGGTTTGGAAGCGAGCGATCTTGTTGTAATAATTTCAATTAATACGCTCATAAAATACAAACGATAAGGTATGTTTCGTATATGCATCGGAAAGGTTGATTCCTTTCAAATAGTACTCGCTCAATTGATTAACGAGCTTCCGGCCTCTAGTTAGGTTTGATACCGTGTGTATGAATATATTGGTTGAAGCGTGAAGAAATTATGATTTTGAGAATGTGCATATATGAAATTATTCATTTAGTCATATGAACGCTATACTTTAGTCGTAAATAATTTCATTACTCAAAACTTGCTAAGCATTAAATGCTTATTCCGTTTCTTTAATTCTCTGTTTTATAGATTTTTGTTCGTCAGCTATCAGACTCGGGATTGTCGAAGTCAAAGTCGTCCACAGTATCTAAGCCCTTTTGGTACTCTTTTAGTTAAACGTTGATAATGGCATGTATAGGACTAACCTTTGTTGTTAATCAAGTACTTTTGGTAATGTGTATATATTCGGATAGCCATGCGAAAATGGCTTAAATATTTTGAGCATAGTATTAAAATCATTTTGTATATATATATGGTTATTGAGAGGTGTGGAAATGCTTGGCAATGATTAGCCATTGGAATGGTTAATCACGATCATATTTGGTGCTATGTATGTCAAATGGCTAGTTGAATCATGGAAACTATGAAATAGGTGAAATTTACCTTAAAATAGATGCTGACAACAGCAGTGATGTGAGTTTGAAAATTCACTAAAAATAGTAGGAGTTTAATTAAATAATGAATAAACTATTTAATTGAACCTTGATGAGTCTATTTTCATATGGACGAAGCGAAACGACCATATGAGCCGTATTTTATGAGATGTTTAAGTTTTCGTGAAACAGGGCCAGAACGGTTACTAGATCCCCTATTCTGACTTTGGAAATTTACCATAAATTAACCAGAAATAATTAGAAGTCATGCTTTATATGTACAGATTCCGTTTTGAGTCTAGTTTCGTTATAAAGAAACGGAATATGTATTGAAGCCCTGTACAGGGAGATATCTAAGTCGTAATGCATGAAGGTCAGAGTAGTCGAACCCTAAAATAGGGGAGACTTTAACTAATAAACTGTACTAATTGGCCTGACCAAAAATTCTAGAAAACAATCTGTAGATGGATATATGAGTCTAGTTTTAGGGAAAATTTACGGAATCAGTTTTCGAGTTTTGGAACTCGAGATATGATTTTGAAGGTGACAGTGATGCAGTTAGCCAGCTTGTCTGGAAATTTTAAAATGAACGGTGTAAATAAATGAATTAAGTTCGTTAACACCTCGTGTTCGACTCCGGCAACGGTCTCGGGTGCGGAGCGTTACACAAGTAGTAAAATTTTCATCTTGTGAAATTAATGGCTTAATGCATGATTGGCAAAGTTTGGACAGATGAGAACATTGTTAATCGAAGCCTTTGAACTGGTCTACTCTGTGTTGAGCAAAGACTTCCTGATTTTCAGTGATGTATTGTTTTTTGAATGGTGATGTGTTTTAAGACAACAAGACAAGTGATAGCTTAAAGTATCTGATGTCATAGAAAGACCTGAGTTTGCTATAGTGCAAATGACTTGGGTATTAAAAGATGATGATATGGTTATTATATGATCCTTGTGTAAGAATATTTGAAATGTTAATGGGGTTAAAGCCAATCATTAGGTTCTACCAGAGTTATCTCTGCTAGTATTGATATTAGAAAGGAGAATGACAAAGGATTATCCTCAAGGCCCTATCAGGATCATCCCTATCTTTGAAAAAGAAAAATGTCATGTAGCTTATTGTTAAATATTTGACGAGATATACAAATCATACTAGTATGTATTGAATTTTCACTCATCAGGTTTGAGGAATTTCGTATCTTTATGATTGATGGATTTCTTAGAATACTAGTCTCCACTAATCGGATTGAGATCCGGGTTTCATATCATGATTTCTTGGGAAAGCCGAAGGAGGCCTTGAAATGAAAGGTAACGAGAGTTGAATTGACAAATAATCGGACCGTGTGAAATTATAAAGTGTATAAAGCCGGGATGAACTGGCTAGTTTCACTATTCGAATTCAAAAAACAAAAAATTCAAGTATGAATATATATATGTAACATGATGTAATGGATCAGACTTTTGAATACATGAACTTTCTAATAGAGATTAAGTTTCAGCGAAAGTGTTGTAAAGCGAAAACCATTCATGATTCTTGTACGTGGAATTTAAGAGAGAGGTAGTAAAAGCTCAGCTTCAGTGCAAGTTCATTGACATTGATTATAGGATTGAGGAAAATAAGTGACAAACCAAAACCACTTTTTTGGTAAGATTTTCGGAGACAAAAATCCCTAAAGGGGGGAGAAATGTAACATCCCAATTTTGGGCCTAGTCAGAACAGTAGTTTCGGGACTGAAAAACTGATGAAAAAAATTTATTTTTATTATATTTTATGGTCTACAATTTCACGGAATGATTACGTGAAAATTTCGTTCGAAAATTTTGACGTTTGGGGACTCAATTTAGTCAAAAGGACTAAATTGTAAAAAGTACAAAAGTTGAGTTCTACATGCTAGAGGTGTCCAATTGTTATGAAATTTTAAATTGGAGGTCCTTATATGGTAATTAGACCATTGGTTAAGTTGGTGGAAAAAATGGACATGGTTAGGCATGTTTCCAAAGTTTTTCATTAAAGGCATTTTGGTAATTTAGTTATTAAAATGAATTAAAAACAAAATTAAAAGCTAATTTTTGTCCATCTTCAACCTCTTGGCTCACACATGCATGGAGAAACCATGGATAGGGTTTTTCAAGCTTCCGAGCTTGATTGTAAGTCCGTTCTAACCCCGTTTTTAATGATTTTTACATTTTTGTAATCCCCGTTACAAGATTTATCTATTTCTACCATTAATTTGAGCAAGCGTTCATGTTTAAAAATTGACCCATGTGTGACATGCATGCATTTTGATGTCTAATGGTAGAAAATGAGTGTTGGGTGTTAAGTAAACGACTTTTACTAAGCAATTTTCGATGAAAACATTCAGAAGGACCATTTTGTAAAAGTTGTAAAAGTTGTATAAAAGGGTGTTTTGATGAGAATTGTAGTTTTCTATAGTTATGAAAATTGTTCGACTAGGCCTATAGAGTGAGAAAATTGAATAAAAATTACTTTATGAGCCTAGGGGTAAAAGTGTAATTTCGATAAAGTTTAAGCGCAAAAGCATAATTTTACCAAAATATGGTTTTTGGATCACATTAAATAATGTGACTAATAATTAGACTAAATGTGATATTATAGATCAAGGAAAATGAGGATTGGACCTAGATCAGGTGAAAAATGGAAAATCGACGGTTAGGTTCCTTTTTGCTATTTTGGTCCCGAGGTAAGTTCGTATGGTAATAATAATGCAATATCATGCTTGAATTGTAATTATCTATTATTATGGCATAAAATGTATGATTTAATATATTAGAAGAATTTATGGATGATGAATATGATGTGGAAAATGTGATGAATGTTAAATTTCTATTACACGAGTTGTGTAAATTGCTACATGGTTGTACCCGACGAGATTTCAACAAGTTCATGTGATTAAATATGTAACGCCCCAATTTTTGGGTTTTCTGTGTTTCTGTGATTTTTAAAATTTGTCTGTGTTCTAGTTGGTTAAAATATATATTTTAGTAGGTTAGTGGGCCTTTGGAAGGCCCAAACTTAAGTTAAATCCGGTGGTAGTCTTCGGAATTTTAATTTTATGAACAGATGATGCAATTGACGTTTGGGATTTTAAGAGTAAAGGGTTAAAAGATGACACAAAAAGGAGTGTGGTGTAGTGGCAAGGTTGCGCCACTTAGGGGACAAGGAAGTAACGCCATAGAGGAAGCAAGGGGTCCAAGGTTCAAGTCTTAGCTCTTGCAATATATTTTGGTTTTTCTTTTCAATAAATCTGGAAACAAGTAGGTGCGCTTTAAAGTTTAATGTGTTGGATTTATGACACCAATGAGTTGATAGCCTAGTGGTGGTGGCGTGAGTTGGCATGTGAGAGGACTTTGGTTCGAATCCCTTAGCACGCAAAGGTTGATATTTTGCTATGTTGGGACGGGAAGAGTTGGTGTTGGTTTTAAACTCCGGTGATGGAGGGATGCCACATCGGGAAGCTAACATAAGAGTAGATGGAATGTTGGCTTTATATAGAGCAAACCATGAGGAGAGTAGGCATACCCTTCTTGGCTGATCCCTTTCGCTTTGTGACGTGCTAGTTTGGGTTGGGCGTCAGCTAAGAGTGTTTGGGGCGCGGATTAGCTGCTGTCTCCTAATAGGATTATCCGTGGGAGATATCGTCATCAATCGTCACCAACCAAGTGTGTAAACGACACCCTCCCTTACACTGAATCGGTAAAAGCTGAAATACCGAAACATTGTGCATTTGGATGATTAGAGTGCAGAGTGTGCATTTTCGTGCACAACAGTATTTTTGGGCTTAATGGGCTAAAAACGGGCCAATGGGCCAACGGGCCCACTTTTGTAAAAAGACGAGGTAAGTACTTCTGATTACTTGGTAAACGTTAGAATGAGCATGAAACCTTAGCAATAGGTAATAATTACTGAAATACCCTTATGCATGCAAAATTATGATTATACCCCTAGGGTTATATTTTTTCTAAAAAGCATGATGTTCTGTTTCTGTATGCGTATGCGATGACTTATTATTTTTGTTGCATGGGACATAGGTTTATATTGATGGAGGAAGCGTTCTGGAAGCCTCGCTGCAATCTGGTGGCTTCGCCACATATATATATCTGTTCTGGTGGCCTAGCCACAATATCTGTATCTCGTGACTTCGTCACAATATCTGGCAGCCTCGCAGCAATTTCTGTGGTGTGTAGCGGTTGGGTGGGTCGAGTAGTCTCCCCACATGGTGTAAGGCTGGTATGGGGGTGTTAGGGATGGCTCTGGGTTGGGATTTTTTCCTTCATGATTATTTGTTCTATATCTGCTATGGGCCTATGGGTTTCATTCTGATTTCTGTACTGGGCCAAGGCCCAGATAAGTTTGATTCTGAGCTTTGATCTATTTTGGGCTATGGTTGGGTTATGTTACACACTGAGTTTACCGAACTCACCCTTTATTTTCATCTCTGCAGGAAATCCCCAACCATAGTGGGCTTGGAGCTGTGAAGGATTCGGAGTGGCCACATCATCTGCAAAGTTGGTTTTTCTAAGTTAGTTTATTTTTATTATTTTATATTCTGATTTAATTTTGGGTTTTAAGTTGTAATAAGGCCGCTATTTAAATTTCTTTTTCCGCTATGGTTTTATTTTCTGATTATATTTATACTATGTCGAAACTGCTAGTGTTAGGTTGTGCGGCTTTTCAAAATTAATGAATGTTTTCCAAGACTCAACAAGCACAACAAATGGATAGCCTAAAGATTGATAAACCGACTTTTCATTCAACCGCTGTTTTTACAAAGACCACCCTAATCACTTAAACCAACGAGTGCATACTAAGTCGTAAGTCAGTGTGACACGTCAGATCTGGCCATAACGTCTGGGCCGGGTTTGGGGTGTTACATTTAGTGGTATCAAAGCCAAGTTGCAACAACTCGGCTGTGGAATGGGTCTAAAAACGGGAGTTTGTAAAGAAACATTGAATAAAGGTTTTCGAAAATCATTTTTTTTCTGGAACTTGATTATAAATTGTTTTCGAGAATGTTTCCAATATTTTCTCTTTACAAATAGATGATTTTAAAGATTAAAATTGGTTTTCTAAAATTAGGTTTTTTTAGAAGGTGGCACACCGAATCTTCGGCCCAAGTCTGTAAGTTTTCTGAGCCTTTCTAATTGTTTCTGAAATATCTATTATATGCTTGTACAAAACTTTATCTTGGTACTTTAGTTAGGGTAACACTGGAACTGTAGAAACTCTGATAAGTAGACTGAGACTGTAGCTAGCCTACCGTAAAAGGAAACAAACTCCAACTCTGAGTTACTGTTATTCATAAGACATCTATAAGAAACACTGAAATATTAAACTAATTCATAAAATTCTTAATCAGATAATAAGAAATGAGTACACGAGCAGCTCGTGGAAGAGGCCGTGGACGTGGCCGAGGTAATGCTTAGGCTGAATCTTTGTCTTCAGGACATGTGCCAGCAGCAGATGCACTAGTACCACTGGCAACAGAGGTAGAGTCTCATGATCGAGGTGCCAGGGACGATGCTCTGTCCCAGGCAATGCTCTGAGTTTTGGAAAGGGTTGCTGGGGCAAGTACGGAAAATGGAATTTGAGGGTCTATTTCTAAGCGGCTCTGGGCCAATGGAGCAGAGATATTTAGGGGCGTATCTGGTGTAATTCTAAATGTGGCTGAGTATTGGTTAGAAGCCACAGAGCAAATTATGGATGATCTGGATTGCTCTGTGGAAGAGAAGCTGAAGGGAGCCATATCGTTACTCAGGGATGAGGCTTATCAGTGGGGGCTCACGGTGAGAGATGGAACTCCTGCTGACAGTTTGACTTAGGAGCTGTTTAAGACAGCCTTCAAAGGAAAGTATGTTGGGGCTAGTTACGTGGACGCTCGCCGGAAAGAATTTCTGAACCTAGTCCAAGGGAGTAAGTTAGTGGCTGAGTATGAGTCTGAGTTTCTGAGACTGAGCCGGTATGCTTCTGGGATTATCGCTACAGCGTATGAGCATAGCATACGCCTCGAGGATGGTCTGAGAGATGAACTTAAGGTGCTGATTGCTCCACAAAGGGGGCGTAACTTTGCTGCTTTATTGGAGAAAGCTAAGATAGCTGAGGAAGTGAAGCATACAGAAAGACAGAATCGTGAGAAAGATCGAAACCATTTTAGGAGAGATTCAGGACTTTTAGGTGGTATGAACAGGAATGTTAAGAGAGCAAGGGTAATGGAGCCAATTTGAGCAGTACTGATGAATGATGTTAGACCGCAGGGTTGTAGGAATTGTGGGAAGATGCATATGGGCGAGTGTCGGAAACGTTCTGGTACTTGTTTTCGATGCAGATCTATGGAGCATAGGGTTAAGGATTGTCCCCAAGAACCAGATCAGGTTCAAGTTTTAGAGCAGAGGGTCGCTCAACCAGTGAAGGGTGGACCACAATTTCCGAGAGGACGTAGGCAAGGCAGAGGTGGTAATGGAAACGGTCGAGGAAGAAGAGCACCTGGCAGGGGTGCTGGATTTGCTGAGGCTCGTCAGCCGGTGTTGGTGTATGCAGCTCGTCACCGAGAGAGGGTGATGCAGCTGACGTCATAACTGGTACGTTTCTGATTTCTAGTATGCCATACACTGCGTTGATAGATGTTGGATATACCCATTCATATGTTGCATGTGATATATCTGGGTCGCTGGGTGTGCGTTCTAAGTAGACTGTGAGTGGGGTATCTGTACTAAATCCTTTGGGTCACTCGGTTAGGGTAGATAAACTGTATAGAGATGTGCCTATAGAAACTCAAAGAAAAGTTTTCTCTGGAGATTTGATGGAGCTACCTTTCGGAGAATTCTATCTCATTTTGGGAATGGATTGGCTTGTTAAGCATAGGGCTACTCTGGATTGTGCTGCTAAGCGAATAATGTTAAAGACCACAAAGGATGAGGAGGTTTTGGTGATAGGCGAGCGTAAAGATTATCTGTGTAATGTGGTGTCGGCATTAAAACCCGAGAAGTGGATTCGAAAGGGATGTGAGGCTTATTTGGCATTTGTAAGCCAATCAAAAACAGAGGATCTGACAGTGGATAAAATTAGAACCGTCAAGGATTTTTAAGATGTTTTTCCAGAGGAGCTTCCGAGTTTGCCCCCGAACCTATAGGTTGAGTTTGGAATCGACTTGTTACCTGGAACGGCACCTGTGTCCATTGCACCTTATAGGATGGCACCGAAGGAGTTGGTGGAGCTGAAAGCCCAAATTCAAGAGTTATTGGATAGAGGCTTCATTAGACCAAGTGTGTCTCCGTGGGGAGCACCAGTGTTGTTCGTAAAGAAGAAAGATGGGTCAAAGCGGACATGCATCGATTATCGACAGTTGAACAAACTGACGATTAAGAACAAGTACCCACTACCGAGAATCAATGATTTATTCGACCAACTTAGAGGAGCTTCAGTATTTTCCAAGATTGACCTTCGATCTGGGTATCATCAGTTGAGGGTTAAGGAGGTGGATATTCACAAGACGGCATTCAGAACTCGGTATGGTCACTATGAGTTCTTGGTTATGCCATTTGGGTTGACGAACGCACCTGTGGCATTTATGGATCTGATGAATCGAGTGTTCTAGCCATATACTTGGATCGATTCGTGGTCGTCTTTATCGACGATATTCTGGTTTATTCTGAAACTGAGGAGAAACATGATGAGCACCTTCGTATTATGCTGCAAGTGCAGAGGGAGAAGGAGCTTTATGCGAAATTCAGTAAGTGTGAGTTCTGGTTGAGAGAGGTAACTTTCTTGGGGCATGTTGTCTTTCCTGAAGGGATCAAGGTGGACCCTCGAAAGATTGAAGCGATTCTGGGTTTAGCTGGGTACTATAGAAGGTTTGTGGAAGGATTTTCTGTGATGGCAGTGCCTTTGACAAAGCTTATAAGGAATGGAGTACCGTTTGTTTGGACTGAGAAACAATAGGAATCTTTTGAGAAGCTAAAGAAAGTTCTGACTGAGGCACCTGTACTGATTCAGCCGGAGTCTAGAAAAGATTTTACCGTATGCAGTGATTCATCACATGTAGGGTTAGGCTGTGTGCTAATGCAAGAGGGTAAAGTGGTTGCTTATGCATCGCGATAGCTTAAACCACATGAAGTTAACTATCCTACTCATGATCTGGAGTTGGCAGTGGTAATCTTTGCTCTTAGTATTTGGAGACATTACCTGTATGAAGAAAGGTGTATTATATACACATATCATAAGAGTCTTAAGTACTTGCTGACTCAGAAGGAGCTGAACCTTAGACAGCGGAGATGGATAGAGTTGCTTAAGGATTATGACTGCACGATTGAGTATCACCCAGGCAAAGCTAATGTGGTGGCTGATGCCCTAAGTCGTAGAATTGTATCTGTTCTGAGAGCCATATTTGCTCGTTTGAGTCTGTATGATGATGGTAGTCTGTTAGAAGAACTGCAAGTTAGGCCGACCTGGGTGGATGAGATTAAAGAAAACAATCGAGGGATGAGTCCCTGGTTTCTCGATTCCGGTAGGTTAAGAATGGGGATACTTCTGAGTTTGGACTGAACAGTGAGGGAGTTCTGTGTTACCGAGGTAGAGTTTGTATTCCGAAGGACTCTGACTTGAGGCAAGCAATTCTGAATGAAGCTCATGGAGGTCTGTGTGCTATGCATCCTAGAGGGAGTAAAATGTATCGTGACTTAAAGGAGCTGTATTGGTGGCCTGGATTGAAGCGAGAGGTAACGGAAGTTGTGGGAAAATGTCTAACTTGTTAGCAAGTGAAAGCTGAACATCAATTACCTTCCGGATTTTTGCAGCGAGTGAAAGTACCACTTTGGAAGTGGGAGAGGGTAACCATGGATTTTGTGAGTAGGTTACCCTTGACACCATCGAAGAAGGACTCGATTTGGGTATTGTGGATAGGTTGACCAAATCTGCTCATTTCGTACCTGTCCGCACTGATTATTCACTTCAGAAGTTAGCCAAATTGTATGTGGCAGAAATAGTACGACTTCACGGAGTGCCAGTGTCAATTATTTCTTATCGAGATCCTAGATTCACATATCGATTTTGGAAAAAGTTGCATGAGGCGTTGGGTACGCGGTTGAACTTTAGTACAGCCTTTCATCCTCAGACTGATGGTCAGTCGGAAAGGGTTATTCAGATTCTGGAAGACATGTTGAGGGGATGCGTTATAGACTTTCGAGGCAGTTGGGAGGATTACTTACCGTTGGTAGAGTTTGCATACAACAGCAGTTATCAGGCAAGTATTCGAATGGCTCCTTATGAGGCATTGTATGGGCGAAGATGTCGTACACCTAATTGTTGGACCGAGTTAGGTGAACGACAGGTTCTTGGACCTGAGTTGGTGGCGGATACTGACGATAAGGTCAAGTTGATTAGAGACAGGTTGAAGGAAGCATCTAATAGACAGAAGTCATATGCAGATTTGAAGTGCAAGGAAATTGAGTACTCTGTGGGTGATATGGTCTTCTTGAAGGTTTCACCTTGGAAGAAAATATTAAGGTTTGGGAGGAAAGGCAAGTTAAGTCTACGGTTCATTGGGGCTTATCGGATTCTTAAGCGAGTGGGTCCAGTGGCTTATCAATTGGAGCTACCTCTAGAGTTGGATAGGATTCATGATGTCTTTCACGTCTCCATGTTAAGGCGGTATCGTTCTGACCCTACTCATGTTGTACCGATTGCAGAGATCGATGTCCAAACAGACTTGACTTTTGAGAAAGACCCTATGTAGATTTTGGATCGAGATGTTAAGATTTTGAGGAGGAAATCAGTTCCACTAGTAAAGGTGCTGTGGCATAATCATGGCAGAGAAGAAGCTACTTGGGAGCCAGAAGTGGCGATGCGTCAACAATAACCTCATCTGTTTGATTCAGGTAAAATTTTGAGGACAAAATTTCTTTAAGGAGGGTAGAGTTGCAACGCCCCAATTTTCGAGTTTTTTGTGTTTCTGTGATTTTTAAAATTTGTGTGTGTTCTGGTTGGTTAAAATATATATTTTAGTAGGTTAGTGGGCCTTTGGATGGCCCAAACTTAAGTTAATCCGTGGTAGTCTTCAGAATTTTAATTTTATGAACAGGTGATGCAATTGGCGTTTGGGCTTTTAAGAGTAAAGGGGTAAAAGATGACACAAAAGGAGTGTGGTGTAGTGGCAAGGTGACGCCACTTAGGGGACAAGGAAGTGACGTCATAGAGGAAGCAAGGGGTCCAAGGTTCAAGTCTTGGCTCTTGCAATATATTTTGGTTTTTCTTTTCAATAAATCTGGAAGCAAGTAGGTGCGTTTTAAAGTTTAATGTGTTGGATTTATGACACAAATGAGTTGATGGCCTAGTGGTGGTGGCGTGAGTTGGCATGTGAGAGGACTTTGGTTCGAATCCCTTGGCATGCAAAGGTTGATTATTTTGCTATGTTGGGACGACAAGAGTTGGTGTTGGTTTTAAACTCTGGTGATGGAGGGATCCTACATCGGGAAGTTGGAGAGTAGGCATACCCTTCTTGGCTGATCCCTTTCGCTTTGTGACGTGCTCGTTTGGGTTGGGCGTCAGCTAAGAGTGTTTGAGCGCGAATTGACTGCAGTCTCCTAACAGGATTATCGCATGGGAGATATCGTCATCAATCATCATCAACTAGGTGTGTAAACAACACCTTCCCTTACACTGAATCGGTAAAAGCTGAAATACCGAAACGTTGGTATTTTGTGAACTCGCGAGCGTGCGAGCGCTCGTGAGATAGTTGTTAATGAATATGGTGCATTTGGATGATTAGAGTGCAGAGTGTGCATTTTCGTGCACAACGGTATTTTTGGGCTTAATGGGCCAAAAATGGGCCAATGGGCCAACGGGCCCACTTAGGTAAAAAGACGAGGTAAGTACTTCTGATTACTTGGTAAACGTTAGAATGAGCATGAAATCTTAGCAATAGGTAATAATTACTGAAATACCCTTATGCATGCAAAATTACGATTTTACCCCTAGGCTTATCTTTTTTCTGAAAAGCATGATGTTCTGTTTCTGTATACGTATGCCATGACATATTATTTCTGTTGCATAGGACATGGGTTTACATTGATGGAGGAAGCGTTCTGGAAGCCTCGCTGCAATCTGGTGGCTTCGCCACATATATATATCTGTTCTAGTGGCCTAGCCACAATATCTGTATCTCGTGACTTCGTCACAATATCTGGCAGCCTCGCTGTAATTTCTGTGGTGTGTAGTGGTTGGGTGGGTCGAGTAGTCTCCCCACATGGTGTAAGGCTGGTACGCGGGTGTTATGGATGGCTCTGGGTTGGGATTTCTGCATTCATGATATATTTGCTCTGTATCTGCTATGGGCCTATGGATTTCATTCTGATTTCTGTACTGGGCCAAGGCCCAGATAAGTCTTACTCTGAGGTTTGATCTATTTTGGGCTATGGTTGGGTTATGTTACACACTGAGTTTACCAAACTCACCCTTTATTTTCATCTCTGCAGGAAATCCCCAACCATAGTGGGCTTGGAGCTGTGAGGGATTCGGAGTGGCCACATCATCTGCAAAGTTGGTTTTTATAAGTTAGTTTATTTTTATTATTTTATATTCTGATTTAATTTTGGGTTTTAAGTTGTAATAAGGCAGCTATTTAAATTTATTTTTCCGCTATGGTTTTATTTTCTGATTATATTTATACTATGTCGAAACTGCTAGTGTTAGGCTGCGCGGGTTTTCAAAATTAATGAACGTTTTCCAAGACTCAACAAGCACAACAATTGGATAGCCTAAAGATTGATAAACCGGCTTTTCATTGAACCGCTGTTTTTACAAAGACCACCCCAATCACTTAAACCAACGAATGCATACTAAGTCGTAAGTCCATGTGACACGTCAGATCTGGCCATAACGTCTGGACCGGGTTTGGGGTGTTACAAAATAAGCATGATATTCATGTTATTATTGTTACACTTGAAATCTATTTTGCTATGGTTGTATTGATTTATATGTTAATGATACTGTGTACGAGAACGTGATGTACACATAAAGTAATCGATAGCTCAAATGTCGATAACATGTGACTAGATGATTGAATATAATGAAAATTTGATGAAACATGATATTTCTTTGAAACGAGTAAGTTTATATGTAAATAATATATCGATTCTTTTTTTATGTTATTATTTTTTGTTATTATATGAGATGTAGCTGCCTATAGAATGGTCATTTGATATAAGTTACGTACCTGATAGCTTTGATCACGTGTGTAGTACTACGTGCAAGCTACTACGTGTATCAAATGGTTAGGTCATTTGTGTAGTACTAAGTGCAGGATACTATGTGTACCAGATTGTTAGGTCGTATCTATAGTACTAAGTGCAAGCTACTATGCATACCCGATAGCTTTGAGCATGTGTGTAGTACTAAGTGCAGTCTATTACATGTATCAAATGGTTAGGTCACATGTGTAGTACTAACTGCGGGCTACTACGTGTACCATATTGTTAGGTCACATGTGTAGTACTAAGTGCAGGCTACTGTGCATACTCGATAGCTTCGATCACGTGTGTAGTACTATGTGCAGGCTACTACGTGTATCACATGGTTAGGTCACGTGTGTAGTACAAAGTGTAGGCAACTACATGTACCAAATTGTTAAGTCTCATGTGTAGTACTAAGTGCAAGCTACTATGCGTACCAGAGAGCTTCGGTTACAAGGTTGGTATACGTACAGGCCACCGAGTATCTGTTATTATTCCAATCAGTTCAACAGGAAATTTACTAAGTGAAAATACATATGAACATGACTATGTAATGAATAAGTAAAGGTTCTGTTATTAAAACAAAACAAAGTATGGCCATTAGTTCATCTTTTCTAACCAATTGAAAGAAAGAAAACAAGGGTTTTAAAGCTTTGAATATTCGGCCATGGTCCAAGCTTGATTTAAGGTTCGTTTTTACTTAGTTTTTGATAATTTTTACATTTTTGAGATCGTTGCTTCGTGTTTTATCAAGTCCATACCTTAGTTTCATAATTTAATGATGATTTTGAGTTATTCCATTGGTGATTTTATGAGTTTTGAATTATTAGTTGATGAAACATGGAAGCTTGATGATAGATAAATATATTTCGTATTTGAATTTTTGGTGAATTTGAGTAATTTGGGCTAAATTGTGAATTTTGTAAATTGAGGGGTCAAAATGTGAAATAAATTAAAGAAATGGGCTGCTAGGGAACTTAGTGAAATTTGGCTAATTATGGGTGTGGTTAAATTTTGAATATTCTGTGTCTTGTGAAACAAGGACTAAATTGCGAAAAATGTGAAATGTTAGGGGCAAAAGTATAATTAGCGCATTTATGTGTTTTTGGATGAATTTGATTGAGTATATGATTAAATAAGTTGAATTTGTATTGGATTAGATCAAGAAATGAGGAAATTGGATTTGGATCAGGGAATGTCAAAAATTATCGAATAGTCGTTCCGGTCCGTTTGTGTTAGTACAAGGTAAGTTCATAAGTAAATAAATGTTGCTAAATTGAAATTTATGTGCATTATAGTGCCGAATTGAA
The DNA here is from genome assembly GCF_007990345.1 of Gossypium hirsutum. Taxonomy (NCBI): domain Eukaryota; kingdom Viridiplantae; phylum Streptophyta; class Magnoliopsida; order Malvales; family Malvaceae; genus Gossypium; species Gossypium hirsutum. The sequence continues at coordinate 43,289,209 of NC_053434.1, read as the reverse complement.
TTATTACTTGTGTATATGTATATGCCGAATTGAATTAAGCATGGGGCCAATATTTACGAGCTTGAATCGATCGAGTTACGACGTCTGAAAGCCCGGTAGGAACATTAGTAATAGTTAGGATACATATGTCATGACATAGGATTCCGATATGTGTTATCTTGTAAGACTATGTCTGGGACGTTGGCATCGATTTGTGATTTACGTGTAAGACCATGTCTGGGACATCGGCATCTATATGATTTCGTGTAAAACCCTATCTGGGACAGTGGCATTGATATTTGATTACATGTAAGACCACGTCTAGGACGTTGGCATTGTACGAGCTTATGTGCTATCCGAGTATCCTTACTGATTCTGAACGGTTCAACGGGAATTTCGAGAAATAAATAAGTATATGAATGTGCATCCAAATCAGGTATGTTGCAATGTATATGAAATTAAGCAATGAAAGTGAGTATGATTATGATCAGTTGATATATGATCTATGTGAAAATGGGACGTGAATACTAGCAAGTGAACTATGATCAAATGAATTATATGAAAAATGTAGTATTGTAATTGTGTTTTGCCATATATGATTCAAGTAAATGTGATTCGTATATGAAATTCTGATATGAAATGTGAGTATGATTCAAATGACGATTTGTGAAATATATGATAATGAAATATATGATAATGAACGATGTGTTATATATGCTCATTATATGAAATTGTGGTCCTATGTTTCAAACATGAGAATTATGAAAAATGGAACAAGGTTTGAATGTTTGATTTGTTATGGTTATTCGGCATTTGAAATGTGTAAAAAAATTTAATAAATTTTTATGCTTGAAAAGTAATAAATGACCATGTTACGGGTGGTTATGTAATGAAATTGTGCAAGCTTAATTTATATGAATGATCTAATGGGCGTTTTCGAAATCGAAAGCATGGTTTATATGTTCACCGATAAATAAGCCTAATGAAATTCCTTAATATGGTGATATTGGATTATATATGTAACACCCCTAACCCGTATCCAACACCGGGACAGGGCTCGAGGCATTACCGGAACTTTACACTTTCAGTATACTAACTCAGGTCACAAAATTTCATTTGAATTTAAAACTTTTCAATCATGAACATCTCTTCCCTTGTATAGGCCTTCGAGACCTATAACATATTGGAAGGTAATGCAGGACAAATACGAGCACGTTCAATTAGCCTAATGCTCCTCAGACAATTTTCCTTAACTAAAAGGGACACACTCCCATGTAGGTGGATCGTGTGGACTCACATACCCGTGTATCATGGGGCACGCCCGTGCCCTTCAACCGTGGGCAACACAGACTTATCAACACGGCCATGGAACACGCCTGTACTACCTGCCCGTGGACGAAACTGTCATTTTAACATGGCCATGGCGTACACCCGTGTGGCCTACCCGTGTACAACTTTGAGATAAGGTTTTAAGTGCAAGGGACACACGGCCATAGCACATGCCCATTGGAGGGAACCGTGTGGCACACACGGCCTAGACTCACGTCCGTGTGCCCAACCATGTAGACTTTATTAGGCTATTTTCCAAGCCTTTAGTCACCCCTTTATACTACTTGTGACTAATGGTTGCCAAGTTTGAGAAAAAGCGTGAATATATACTTGTAAATAATCTTAATGAAAATAGTTGTATGGAAACCTCATATCATTGGTTTCATACATAAATGGTTATTTCCTATTTAGTGTCATGGGTTCCCATATTACTTTAATCCATCTGAAATTGGCTCATTCATGTGATGCATTGCCTATTAATAGCAACCCATCCTTCGTAATTAAAACCATGCATAAAATCATAGGTCATAGCCTACTTAAATTAAGCTAATTTTCATGGCCATATACAAAGAGATAAACATATTTTTACATGCCTTTACCGGGCAAATCAAATGACACGTATAACAAAATACTCAAAAATACTATACATGCCATTGAACAAAATAAACTAAGCCTTTATACCAAAGCTTGTTTAGTTGATAGTGTGTTCACTCCCCAATTGTCTTCCAATCCTTATGAGTCCTTGAGCTCTGTGAGACAGGGAAAAAGAGAGGGGTAAGCATTTTCATGCTTAGTAAGCTCGAATAACCGGAAAGTAAACTTACCAAGTAATTAGCAAACATCCATACTTATTTCATGAAATCATCCATAATGAAATGATTTCCTATCACATGCACTCAATCAATGAGTTTGTAACACCCCGAACCCGAGACCGTCACCGGAGTCGAACACGAGGTGTTAACAGACTTTTAAAAATTTTCCAGACACTGCCAATCTGCGTAATAGTCGCTTTAAAAATCATATCTTGAGTTTCACAACTCGAAAATAAGTTTCGTGATTTTTACCTGAAACTAGACTCCTATGCCCATCTACATATTTTTTTCTAGAATTTTTGGTCGGGCCAATTAGTACAGTTTATTAGTCAAAGTCTCCCATGCTACAGGGATCGACTACCCTGACCTTTGCGCATTACGACTTGGATATCTCCTTGTACAGGGCTCCAATACTGATGCCGTTTGTTTCTATAGAAACTAGACTCAGAGAGGAATCTATACATATATGGTATGACTCCTAATTATCTCTGGTTAATTTATGGTAAATTTTCAAAGTCGAAACAGGAGATCCAGAAACCGTTCTGGCCCTGTTTCACGAGAACTTTAATATCTCTTAATATACTGTTCATATAATTGTTTCGTTACTTTCATATGAAAATAGATTCATCAAGGTTCGATTACATAATTTATTCACTATTTAATTCCATTCCTACAAATTTTTGTGATTTTTCAAATCCACACCACTGCTGCTGTCAGCATCTGTTTTCAAGGTAAACTTTACCTATTTCGTGGTTACCATGGACCAACTAGGGTTTTGTCATACATAGGTCCACATATGATCATATTTAGCCATTCCAATGGCTGATCATTTGCCCAACACTTCCATTCCAAACCATAGTCACATCATGAAACCATATATACATACATAAACACAAATGGTCTAATGCCATACTCCACTTCTACAAGCCATTTTCGCATGGCTGTACACACATACATCACAAAAAGTGCTTAAAACAACAAGGGGTAGTCCTATACATGCCATATCTAGAGTTCAACTAAAAGAGTACCAAAAGAGGTTTGATAGTGTGGATGACTTCGACTTCGATGATCCCGAATCCGATAGCTAACGAACAAAATCTATAAAACAGAGAGCCAAAGCAACGGGGTAAGCATTTTAAAGCTTAGTAAGTTTCAAGTAATGAAATCGGCTTTGACTAAAGTATTACATTCACATAGCTAAATGAATCACTTTATTAATACACATTCTCATAATCATGCTTACTTCACAATTCGTCAACATATATACACACACAAGGTATCAACCCATATAAAAGCCCAAAAGTTCGTTAGTCGATTGAACGAATACTACTTAAAACGAATCGACTTTTCCGAATCACATGCAAACATACCTTATCGTTTGGGTTTGTTGAGCGTATTAATTGAATTTATTACAGCACAAAACGCTCACATTCATACCCAAGTTTCTTCGGAATTTAGCCGGATATTACCACAAGCACAATTGCCTTCGGGTCTTAACCCGGGCATAGCAACTCGCACGAATGCCTTCGGGTCTTAGCCCGGATATATCAATTTGCACAATTGCCTTCGGGTCTTAGCCCGGATATATATCAACTCGCACAAATGCCTGCGGGTCTTAGCCCGGATATATCAACTCGCACAAATGCCTGCGGGTCTTAGCCCGGATATATCAACTCGCACAAATGCCTTCGGGACTTAGCCCGGATAAAATACAAATGCTCATGCACATATATATCAACAATCATGACACATCCATATTTCACTTTCGTTACTAAGGCTCAAACACAAAGCATTTATTAAACCTTTCCAATTTCGGCTCAATAGCCACACACAAAGAGCATGATTTCAATTGGCTTTATAACATAGTCTCTATGCACATTTGACTATCCATCATAGGACGACTAATCATTTCAATATAATTCAAGTAGGGTCATTACTCGAAGACTTACCTCGGATGTTGTCGAACGACTTCAATGGTTATTCAATTACTTTTTCCTTCCCTTTATCGGATTTAGTTCCCCTTTGCTCTTGAGCTTAAGTTCAACAAATTTTAAAATAGTCATTAATCGACTATTCAAGTATTACTTTCAGAATAATATATAAACTGATTCGACTTTCACACACATAGATTATAGTAAGCTTTATAAAAATCAATAAATAATTCATTAGCAAATTTTCTTTAATGTTTACAACAAAATCACATATTCACTACGAGCTGTTTTCCCTGAGCAGCATTCACTAAATTATTTATAACTGGAGCTACAAAACTCCAAATCACTTACCGTTAATTTTCCCTGAATATAGACTCGTATATCTTCCATCCATAAAATTTTCAGAATTTTAGGCTTGGCCAATCAATACCAGATTTTTCTTAAAGTTTCCCCTGTTTCACTGTTTGACTAATCTGACCACTCTTCACTACGAATCAAATTTCTCATTTTACAGAATTCCAAATGTGTTGTATTTGATTTCATTTGAAACTAGACTCATTAAGGAGTTTAAGCATATAAATTTTATCTTATAATCATTTTTGTACAATTTATAATGATTTCATAAAAACAGAACAGGGAATCTAGTAGTCATTTTAACTCAGCCCCACAATACTTCAAATATCTCAAGATCGGTAACTCTTTAGTTCTTATAGTTTCTTTTGTAAGAAAATAGACTCTTCAAGCTTTAATGACATAATTTACTCAGCTTCTAATTCAACTCCTACAAATTATGGCGATTTTCCAAAATCACCTTACTGCTGCTGTCCCCAAGCAGATTATTACCAAATCAAATACTAACATTTGCATTTCACCTTAATAGCTAGCTTAGCAAACCTTAATTTAACATATAATTCACACATATCACATTCCAAGCATTCACTCTATTCTATCACTTAAGGTACAAACATTACTCAATAACTTCCTAATTCAAGTACACATTCGGCCTTGGTACATAATAAGGTAGTCGATTCCTTTGCCTTTAGCACCCATTGCTCACATATGATTATTTGTATAGCTCAAACACTCATCTATCTTTATCATGAAACAACAAAATTTACCATTGTCAAATACCATAGCCGAATGTCATTAAACCTAAACCACCATGAAAATTTTACTTATCACCTCATACCTTATTATCAAATTGAACTAATTATGCTTATAAAATAATATCAAAACCGAAACCTTTTGATAATTAAGCCTCTAATTATTTATTACAATTACCCAAACAAAATTTTCTCACATTTAACACTTATATACCAATCAATTGTTGAAGACAAACAAAATCTCATTTCCTCCCTTGACAACCACAACCGAAAGCTCAAACCAACATCTAAAATTCCAAGTTTTCAAATGGGCTAATATGGAACTAGCTAATTGACTTAAACTAAACTTAAAATTTCAAAAACTAACAAAATTTTTACTAACCTTCTCAAGCTTCAAGTGACCGAATGTTTCCCTCCTATCTTCCTCTTTACAATCGGCCAAGAAGAACCAAGGATACAAGCTTTGTTTTCATTACCTTTCTTTTTTCTTTTATTCTTTCTTTTATTCATTATAACTCCAATAACCCAATTTCTTATTATAATATCAAATTCAACAAATATATTGCCCATCATCAATCCATCTTGGCCGGCCACTATAAGGGAATTGGGCAATTTGACATGCAAGTCCACCCTTGTGTTGACATGCACTAATAAGCCCTTTAAAATTAGCCTATCATATTTCACCATGTCTCATGTTGATCCCTATTTAATAATTCCTCATGCAATTGGCAAAATTAGGGAATGAAACTTCCACATATGCATGTACACACACATAATAAACATAGAACATAGCAATTAATTATTTTTATAACTCGGTTTTGTGGTCCCGAAACCACTTCCCGACTAGGGTCAATTTTGGGCTGTCACAACTCTCCCCCACTTAAGAAATTTTCGTCCCCGAAAATCTTACCGGTAAATAGGTTTGGGTATCGTTCTTTCATCGAGCTTTCGGTTTCCCAAGTAGCTTCCTCGATCCCGTGTTTGAGCCATAACACCTTTACTAACGGAACCCTTTTGTTTCGCAACTCCTTCACTTCACGAGCTAGGATACGCATCGGCTCTTCTTCATAACTCATATCGGATTGAATGTCAACCTCGGAGGGATTAATTATGTGGGAGGGGTCAGATCTATAACGTCGAAGCATCGAAACATGAAAAACGTTGTGAATTCTTTCAAGTTCAGGAGGTAAAATCAATCTATATGCCACTGGACCAATTCTTTCGGATATTTCATACGGCCCAATGAACCTCGGACTCAATTTGCCCTTACGGCCAAATCTGAGTATCTTTTTCCAAGGTGAAACTTTAAGAAACACTTTATCTCCCACCTGATACTCAATGTCTTTTCGTTTCAAATCCGCGTACGACTTCTGACGATCTGTGGCTGCTTTCAAACTTTCACGGATTACCTTTACTTTCTGTTCGGCATCCTTAATCAAATCAACTCCGAAAATTTTACTTTTACCGAGCTCGGTCCAAAACAATGGTGTACGGCATTTACGACCGTACAAAGCCTCGTAAGGTGCCATCTTAATACTTGATTGAAAACTATTGTTGTAAGCGAATTCAATCAAAGGTAAATACCGTTCCCATGAACTACTGAACTCGAGGATGCAACATCTCAACATATCCTCAAGTATCTGAATTATCCGGTCGGATTGACCATCGGTTTGGGGGTGAAAAGCAGTGCTAAAATGCAGCTTGGTACCCAAAGCTTCTTGCAATTTCTTCCAAAATCGTGAGGTAAATCTCGGATCTCTATCCGACACGATAGAAATAGGTACCCCGTGTAATCTCACAATCTGAGAAACATACAATTCGGCTAGTTTATCCAATGAAAAATCCGTACGCACGGGGATAAAGTGAGCCGACTTAGTCAGTCTATCAACAGCAACCCAAATCGCATCCTTCTTACTTGTTGACATATTAAACATCTCGAAACAAAGTCGGAGATGTCTCGTTTCATACCATGCCACCAAAACCAACATTTCAAATCGTTGTACATTTTCGTACTCCTCGGGTGAATTGACATTCGGCTACAATGGGCTTCGTTCAGAATCATCGAAATGAGTCCCGAATTCCTTGGAACACACAAACGACTTCTGAACCTCAAACAATCATCATCATCAATTTGAAACTCCGATTCCTTGTTCGGAACACACTCAGCCCGTTTTGCAACCAATTCATCATCGACTTTCTGAGCTTCACGAATTTGATGAGTCAATAATGGTTTGGCTTTTAATTCAACTACTAACACATTGTCGGGTAGAACAGACAAATGCACATTCATCGCTCGTAAAGCAAACAATGACTTCTGACTTAAGGCGTCCGCAACCACATTAGCCTTTCCCGGGTGGTAATCAATGACAAGCTCGTAATCTTTCAACAACTCAAGCCAACGTATTTGTCGCAGATTTAAGTCTCTTTGAGTCATCAAATATTTGAGACTTTTGTGATCCGAAAATACATGGCACTTTTCACCAAATAGGTAATGTCGCCATATTTTTAAAGCAAACTCGATGGCAGCTAGTTCAAGATCATGGGTCGGATATTTTTTCTCATGTGGCTTTAATTGTCTCGACGCATAGGCCACCACTCGACCTTCTTGCATCAATACGCAGCCCAGCCCAAGTAGGGATGCGTCACTATAAATGACAAACTCTTTGCCTGATTCGGGTTGCACTAAAATTGGAGCTTCAGTCAAATAAGTTTTTAGTTGATCAAAACTTTTCTGACATTTCTCCGTCCATTCGAACTTAACATCCTTTTGAAGTAGCTTCGTCATTGGTGTGGCTATCATCGAGAAACCTTTGACAAATCGTCGGTAATAACCGGCGAGTCCCAAAAAGCTCCGAACTTCAGTAATATTTCTTGGAGGCTTCCAGTTAAGTATGGCTGAAATTTTGCTCGGGTCAACTCGAATACCCGATGCGGATACCACATGACCCAAGAAGCTAACCTCTCTTAACCAGAACTCACACTTACTGAACTTAGCATATAACTGCTTATCCCGCAACATTTGCAACACTAGTCTCAGGTGCTCAGCATGTTCGGTCTCATCTCTTGAATAGACCAAGATGTCATCAATGAACACAACTACGAACCGATCCAAATATGGTCTGAAGATCCGGTTCATCAAATCCATAAATACCGCAGGGCATTAGTAAGCCCAAACGGCATCATTAAGAATTCGTAGTGACCGTACCTTGTTCTGAAAGCAGTTTTGGGTACGTCCGAATCTCGAACCCGCAACTGATAATAACCCGATCTCAAATCTATTTTTGAGAACACTAAGGCTCCCTTTAGTTGATCAAACAAATCATCAATACGCGGTAACGGATATTTATTCTTTATCGTCACTTTATTCAGTTGACGATAGTCAATGCACAACCTCATGGTTCCGTCCTTCTTTTTCACGAACAATACTGGTGCACCCCAAGGTGAGAAACTTGGTCGAGCAAAACCTCTATCCGTCAATTCTTGCAACTGAGCTTTCAACTCTTTTAACTCGGTTGGTGCCATACGATACGGAGCTATCGAAATCGGCGTAGTCCCAGGTACAAGCTCAATACCAAACTCTACCTCCCGAACAGGTGGTAAACCCGGTAATTCTTCAGGAAAAACATCCAGGTATTCACAAACCACCGGCACAGATTCGGGTTTCTTTTCTAATTCTTTGTCATCAAGTACATACGCAAGGTATGCTTCGCACCCTTTTCTTACATATTTCTGGGCCAACATTGAGGATATTACAACTGGCAACCCATCCAAGTCTGTAGACTCAACTCGGATTACTTCGTTATTTGCGCACCTCAAATCAATAGTCTTGCTTTTGCAATTCACAAACGCATCATGCACGGTCAACCAATCCAACCCGAGAATAACATCAAATTCATCAAACGGCAAAAGCATCAAGTCCGCCGGAAAACAGGAACCTCGAATCACTAGGGGACATTTCTTACACACTTTGTCGACAAGCACGTAACGACCCAAGGGATTTGACACCCGAATTACGAACTCAGTAGACTCAATAGGTAAAGTCTTACTGGATGCTAAGGTTTCACATATGTAAGAATGAGTAGAACCGGGGTCAATCAAAGCAATTACATTAGTATCAAAGAGAGTGAAAGTACCGGTAATAACATCAGGTGAAGAAGCATCCTCGCGGGCACGTATAGCATAAGCTCTAGCAGGCGCACGAGCCTCGGATCCGGTCGTAGCATCTCTAGATCCTCTCTGACCACCACTAGCATTGCCCGTATTTCTAGATGGTCTACCTCGAGCAGTGGTAGCACCCGGTTTCCCACTCTGATTTACATTCTGTTTAGACAACCTCGGGCAATCTTTGATGAAGTGGTCAACTGATCCACACTTGTAACAGGAGCGGTCATGGAATCTACAACTCCCCGAATGCCATTTACCGCAATATCGACATTCTGTTTTGTCTCGACGTTCATTCCCAACACTAGCGATCGAAGTGCCTCGGGTACCCACAGGGGGTCGATCACGATCTCGTCTAAAAAGGCCCGAAGTGCCTCTAGACCGGCCCACATCATCTCGAAATTTCTTCGATGCCTGTTGAAGAGACTTTCCCGAGGATCTTTTACGAAACTCCCCTGTTCCCACATCAACTTTTTGTTTTTCTTTTCTAAGCTCTTCGGCTTTACAAGCTCGCTCGACAAGTACTACGAACTCTCGTATTTCAAGAATGCCAACGAACATTTTTATATCGTCATTCAGCCCATCCTCGAAGCGTTTACACATGATAGCCTCGGACGAAACACATTCCCGAGCGTATCTACTAAGTCTAACAAATTTTCGCTCGTAATCAGTAACTGACATAGAACCTTGCTTAAGCTCAAGAAATTCCTTCCGTTTTTGATCAACAAATCTCTGACTGATATACTTTTTCCGAAACTCAGTTTGGAAAAACTCCCTAGTTACTTGCTCTCGAGGCACAACAGAAGTCAGAGTACTCCACCAATAGTATGCAGAATCGCGTAACAAGGAGATAGTACACTTTAGGCATTCATCAGGTGTACAAGATAGCTCATCGAGTACCCGGATAGTGTTGTCCAACCAAAGTTCAGCTTGCTCGGCATCATCGCTATCCGTAGCCTTAAATTCAGTAGCCCCATGTTTTCGGATTCTGTCAACTGGGGGCTTATTTGACCTTATTTGGTCAGTTACCGGAGGTATTGTAGGTGCAGGGGTGGTATTTGTCGGGAATGGAGGTTGTGGAACAGCCGTATTAGTTCGAATGTATTGGTTGAACCAATCATCCATCACGCTATAGAAAGCTTGTCTAGCTTCATCATTCGGGTTACTAGCATTAGGTTGAGAGTCCGCCGGCGCTGTCCCTTGTGCGGGAGCAGGCGCTACACTCTCAAGATCATCAGCTGCCTCTCGGTCGGGATCGGGATCCATTACTATAAATAAACACATTTGCAAATGTCAGAAATCACCACACTATCAAATAATCACATAAAATGGCATGTATAGCTAGACCCAACGCATTACGGTAGTCCTAGAATTGACTAAACCGTAGCTCTAATACCAATCAATTGTAACACCCCGAACCCGAGACCGTCACCGGAGTTGAACATGAGGTGTTAACAGACTTTTAAAAATTTTCCAGACACTACCAATCTGCGTAATAGTCGCTTTAAAAATCATATCTTTAGTTTCACAACTCGAAAATCAGTTTCGTGATTTTTACCTGAAACTAGACTCATATGCCCATCTACATATTTTTTTATAGAATTTTTGGTCGGGCCAATTAGTACAGTTTATTAGTCAAAGTCTCCCATGTTACAGGGATCGACTACCCTGCCCTTTGCGCATTACGACTTGGATATCTCCTTGTACAGGGCTCCAATACTGATTCCGTTTGTTTCTATAGAAACTAGACTCAGAGAGGAATCTATACATATATGGTATGACTCCTAATTATCTCTGGTTAATTTATGGTAAATTTTCAAAGTCGAAACAGGAGATCCAGAAACCGTTCTGGCCCTGTTTCACGAGAACTTTAATATCTCTTAATATACTGTTCATATGATTGTTTCGTTACTTTCATATGAAAATAGATTCATCAAGGTTCGATTACATAATTTATTCACTATTTAATTCCATTCCTACAAATTTTTGTGATTTTTCAAATCCACACCACTGCTGCTGTCAGCATCTGTTTTCAAGGTAAACTTTACCTATTTCGTGGTTACCATGGACCAACTAGGGTTTTGTCATACATAGGTCCACATATGATCATATTTAGCCATTCCAATGGCTGATCATTTGCCCAACACTTCCATTCCAAACCATAGTCACATCATGAAACCATATATACATACATAAACACAAATGGTCTAATGCCATACTCCACTTCTACAAGCCATTTTCGCATGGCTGTACACACATACATCACAAAAAGTGCTTAAAACAACAAGGGGTAGTCCTATACATGCCATATCCAGAGTTCAACTAAAAGAGTACCAAAAGAGGTTTGATAGTGTGGATGACTTCGACTTCGATGATCCCGAATCCGATAGCTAACGAACAAAATCTATAAAACAGAGAGCCAAAGCAACGGGGTAAGCATTTTAAAGCTTAGTAAGTTTCAAGTAATGAAATCGGCTTTGACTAAAGTATTACATTCACATAGCTAAATGAATCACTTTATTAATACACATTCTCATAATCATGCTTACTTCACAATTCGTCAACATATATACACACACAAGGTATCAACCCATATAAAAGCCCAAAAGTTCGTTAGTCGATTGAACGAATACTACTTAAAACGAATCGACTTTTCCGAATCACATGCAAACATACCTTATCGTTTGGGTTTGTTGAGCGTATTAATTGAATTTATTACAGCACAAAACGCTCACATTCATACCCAAATTTCTTCGGAATTTAGCCGGATATTACCACAAGCACAATTGCCTTCGGGTCTTAACCCGGGCATAGCAACTCGCACGAATGCCTTCGGGTCTTAGCCCGGATATATCAATTTGCACAATTGCCTTCGGGTCTTAGCCCGGATATATATCAACTCGCACAAATGCCTGCGGGTCTTAGCCCGGATATATCAACTCGCACAAATGCCTGCGGGTCTTAGCCCGGATATATCAACTCGCACAAATGCCTTCGGGACTTAGCCCGGATAAAATTCAAATGCTCATGCACATATATATCAACAATCATGACACATCCATATTTCACTTTCGTTACTAAGGCTCAAACACAAAGCATTTATTAAACCTTTCCAATTTCGGCTCAATAGCCACACACAAAGAGCATGATTTCAATTGGCTTTATAACATAGTCTCTATGCACATTTGACTATCCATCATAGGATGACTAATCATTTCAATATAATTCAAGTAGGGTCATTACTCGAAGACTTACCTCGGATGTTGTCGAACGACTTCAATGGTTATTCAATTACTTTTTCCTTCCCTTTATCGGATTTAGTTCCCCTTTGCTCTTGAGCTTAAGTTCAACAAATTTTAAAATAGTCATTAATCGACTATTCAAGTATTACTTTCAGAATAATATATAAATTGATTCGACTTTCACACACATAGATTATAGTAAGCTTTATAAAAATCAATAAATAATTCATTAGCAAATTTTCATTAATGTTTACAACAAAATCACATATTCACTACGAGCTGTTTTCCCTGAGCAGCATTCACTAAATTATTTATAACTGGAGCTACAAAACTCCAAATCACTTGCCGTTAATTTTCCCTGAATATAGACTCGTATATCTTCCATCCATAAAATTTTCAGAATTTTAGGCTTGGCCAATCAATACCAGATTTTTCTTAAAGTTTCCCCTGTTTCACTGTTTGACTAATCTGACCACTCTTCACTACGAATCAAATTTCTCATTTTACAGAATTCCAAATGTGTTGTATTTGATTTCATTTGAAACTAGACTCATTAAGGAGTTTAAGCATATAAATTTTATCGTATAATCATTTTTGTACAATTTATAATGATTTCCTAAAAACAGAACAGGGAATCTAGTAGTCATTTTGACTCAGCCCCACAATACTTCAAATATCTCAAGATCGGTAACTCTTTAGTTCTTGTAGTTTATTTTGTGCGAAAATAGACTCTTCAAGCTTTAATGACATAATTTACTCAGCTTCTAATTCAACTCCTACAAATTATGGCGATTTTCCAAAATCACCTTACTGCTGCTGTCCCCAAGCAGATTATTACCAAATCAAATACTAACATTTGCATTTCACCTTAATAGCTAGCTTAGCAAACCTTAATTTAACATATAATTCACACATATCACATTCCAAGCATTCACTCTATTCTATCACTTAAGGTACAAACATTACTCAATAACTTCATAATTCAAGTACACATTCGGCCTTGGTACATAATAAGGTAGTCGATTCCTTTCCCTTTAGCACCCATTGCTCACATATGATTATTTGTATAGCTCAAACACTCATCTATCTTTATCATGAAACAACAAAATTTACCATTTTCAAATACCATAGCCGAATGTCATTAAACCTAAACCACCATGAAAATTTTACTTATCACCTCATACCTTATTATCAAATTGAACTAATTATGCTTATAAAAATAATATCAAAACCGAAACCTTTTGATAATTAAGCCTCTAATTATTTATTACAATTACCCAAACAAAATTTTCTCACATTTAACACTTATATACCAATCAATTGTTGAAGACAAACAAAATCTCATTTCCTCCCTTGACAACCACAACCGAAAGCTCAAACCAACATCTAAAATTCCAAGTTTTCAAATGGGCTAATATGGAACTAGCTAATTGACTTAAACTAAACTTAAAATTTCAAAAAGTAACAAAATTTTTACTAACCTTCTCAAGCTTCAAGTGACCGAATGTTTCCCTCCTATCTTCCTCTTTACAATCGGCCAAGAAGAACCAAGGATACAAGCTTTGTTTTCATTACCTTTCTTTTTTCTTTTATTCTTTCTTTTATTCATTATAACTCCAATAACCCAATTTCTTATTATAATATCAAATTCAACAAATATATTGCCCATCATCAATCCATCTTGGCCGGCCACTATAAGGGAATTGGGAAATTTGACATGCAAGTCCACCCTTGTGTTGACATGCACTAATAAGCCCTTTAAAATTAGCCTATCATATTTCACCATGTCTCATGTTGATCCCTATTTAATAATTCCTCATGCAATTGGCAAAATTAGGGAATAAAACTTCCACATATGCATGTACACACACATAATAAACATAGAACATAGCAATTAATTATTTTTATAACTCGGTTTTGTGGTCCCGAAACCACTTCCCGACTAGGGTCAATTTTGGGCTGTCACAGAGTTAGTCATATAATCATGTATATCCCATGTTAATCTTGTTGAGTTTCTAGGAAACCTCGATGGAATACCCAATATTCGTCAATTCATACGAATGATTATTCCATCTATGCACTCCCACAAACCTCACATCATATGGCAAGATTACCAGTCCAGGCTAAATCCCCCATTATATGAACTCATAAGGCGATGTCGGGATTATCAGTCCAAGCTAAATCCCTTATAGCAACAAACACCCTTAATGAGTTCGGATCTGAATTACCAGTCCAGGCTAAATTTAGACCCTAATCGGATTATCCGTTCGGGCTGAATCCATCATGCACACATATTCTTCAAGAGGCTTGATCATCCAAGGAACACCCGTCCGGGCTAGATTACTTTTCATACCTGAGATCTCAGATTACCCGTCTGGGCTAAATCCTTACTGCAACGCATGCAGGATCTCAGTTTACCTCTTTAATGAGGGTTTATCCATCGAATTCCCTTTGTCAACCTCAACTGAGATATTTTTCACATGTTATCATCAATATGCATTTCTATGATATTTCATACCAATAACAAATACAATCATCAAGCATTCATAATTCATACAATTATGCATATCAAGGGTTTACTTTAAGTTATCCGAACTTACTTGGTACTCTTTTTGGAGTTGTGTTTTGGTTATTCCAAAACCTTGCGTTTACCACGATTGACCTTCGAAATTTTCTCATCGGGGTCTATAACAACAAAAAAATTCATTAATACCCCACATTATATATTTCAAATTTAATACCTACCCCCGGTCCAAATGACCGTTTTGCCCCTAACCTTTCACATCTTTATGATTTAGTCCCTAGGCTCGTATAATGAAACACATGCAATTTCTATCTTACCCAAGCCTAACTGAACATTTTTCTCTCTTATGGAAACCCACATTTTTCATTATTTTCCTCATTTCTACCACACATTTACATCTTTTGCAAAATAGTCCCTATAAGGGTTTCTCAAGAAAACCAACTTGGAAAAGATGTTTAACACACATTTATCTTTCATATTCTTCCATAATTCATCGAAATACCAATAACTCATGCATGGGTAAATTTTTGAACATGAACCCTAGCATGAAATATGGATAGAAATGGAGAGAGCAAACTACCGGGATTTCAAAAATACAAAGAACATGAAAAACGGGGCTTAGGAGCACTTACTATTGAGCTTGAAAATTGAAGAAACCCTAGCTATGGTGTCCTCCAAATTTTGACAGCTATGGGAAGAAGATGAGCATATTTTTGCTTTATTTTTCCCTTTTTTATTTCATTAAAATGCCTAATGACCAAAATGCCCTCATGCCCTTTCTTTAAAATTTCATCCATACAAGCCCATTTTTGTCCAAAAATTTAGAACTTGGGCAAATTGATCTCCAAGACCTTCTAATTCATAATCTATAGCAATTTAATACAAATTACTTCTAGAATCCAAGGTTTTCAATTTATTCAATTTAGTCCCTAATTTCCAATTGGACACTTATGCTTAGAATTTCTTCATGAAACTTTAACACATGCATATACTCATATTCTAGGCCTCATAATAATCATATAATAAATATTTTGATGTCAGATTTGTGGTCCCAAAACCACTATTCTGATTAGGCCCTATTTCGAGATGTTACAATTAAGATAAGTGATTGAATATATGTATGAAGTTAACTAAATTTGGCTCATTCAAGTTGAATTATATACATGATCTTGTGAAGATTTATTTTCTTAAGGTTTACTAAGCTCTCGAAGCTTATTCTGTGTGTGTTTTTCCTATGTTTATAGATTTTCAGAGATCTGCTCGGGTTGGAAGTCGATGGAGACGTCATCACATTATCCGGTTATCACTTCGGTAAATAATGTTTTGAGATTTGGTTATGTGGCATGTATAAGCTAGAAGTATGTAAATACGTCAGGAGATGTAAATATATGTTTCGCCAAGTGATATGGCTTGATAATGGATGTGACTATGGTTTGGTTTTGTTATGATTTATGTGATGAAAAAATGGCATGATTTGATGCATATCAATGAGTAAATGAAATGGTCAATTTGGTATGTGCTTAATTGTTAAATTTGGTGTAAGTTTGGCATGAAGATGGATAAGAAATTGAGATGTTGGTAATGTATGATTGAATGAATTTGGCTTATGATTTTGATATGTTTTAGTATAGAGAATAAACATGAAATTGGTTGATGATATTTTAGATTAATAGATATATGTTTGGAGTTGGATTTGGCTGAAAATGTTGCATTTATGATGCTTAACTTTGGACTTTTGGGGAAGACCCAAATGAGTGGCATATTGACCTTGTAAATGGCCAATTTTTGCCCACACGGGTAGGGACATGGGCGTGTGTCTCTGCTGTGTTGCTTAATGGCCATTTCGAAATGAGCCTGGGCAGACCACATGGTCTCGTACGCACGGGCATGGGCCAGATCATGTGGACAAGTCAGTTTTGACCGTGGGCATGTCTTGTGGTCGTGTGGATAAGTCTGTATGTATGCCATGTTTCGCTACGGTTTAGACACACGTGTGTGTCTAATGCCGTGTGAGGCACACGTCCTGTTCACATGGGCGTGTGACCTTTGTAATTTAAAAAATTTTGTATGAGCTCAGTTTGTCTCGAACCCTTTCTAAAGCATGTTTATGGTGTCGTAGACCTATATAAGGGACAATTGTGAATGATTATTGTATGTTTGATCATGTTTTGCCATAGTATACGTGAAAGTTTCGATATGTCTGGTAATACCTCTTAACTATAATCCAACGATAGATACGGGTTAAGGGTGTTACATTTGGTTGGTATCAGAGCTATGGTTTAGTTAGTTCTGGGACTACCATAGAGTATGTGGGTTTAGCTATACATGCCACACTTAACTTGCGATAGTGTGATATCTCCCGACTCTAACAGAAATTACTTTGATGAGATGGATGTAACAGCTCATTTTTTTAGGGTTGATCGGAACAGTGGTTTCGAGGCCACCAAATCCGAACGAGTAGGTTGGTAAATATTATATTTAATATTTACGAGTTAATTGTGATTTTAAAAATGTTTTGATATTGTGATTTTTGTTTTATAAGCGATTTATTAAGTTCAAGTGGTATGACCATAAGGTCAAGTGGGTTTAGAAAATGAGGTATCGGGACCTTGTTTCTATAAACCGAGTCGTAAATATTTTTATAAATATTTACGTAGTGGCAATAAGATGGCATTAAAGTTTCGTTGAAAAATTTTATCGTTTCGATAGTTAATTAAACAAAAAGGACTAAATTGTGTAAAGTGCAAAAGTTGTGTTCTGTAACCTAAAGGTATTAAATAGATATAGAACTTAAAAGTAGAAGTCCTTATTTGGTAATTAGCCCATTAAAGAGATAGCGGGATATGATGGCTTTGTATTTGGTGTAATAAGTAAAGTGTATAAAGGTTAATATTGTAAATTGGTTAAAAATAATAATAAAATGAATATAATAAAAGAATCAAGGTGTCATCTTTTTCATTCTCTTTTTACCAACCGAATATGAAGGCTTGAGAAGCCATGGAAGAAGCTTCCAACTTTCAGCTAATGCATGGTAGGCATTTCTAGTCCCGTTTTTAATTATTTTTATATTTTCGGGATCGTTGTTGCTTAATCTATCTAATGAGGGGACTATTTTGCAAAACCATTGAATATTTTGATATTCGCCATTGATGAGTATAATAGGTATTTGAAGTTTAGTGGAAGAATATGAGTCTTTTTTGATAGTTAAACACTTTTTGTTAAGTGAATTTTTGTGAAATTGACAATTAAGGGCTAAATTGATAAATGTGAAAACTTTTTGGTTAAAATGTCAAATAAATGAAATGTTTGGGCTGCTAGAGACACTAGTGATATTCGTCTATAGTAGAATTTTACTCAATTTCATGAATTTGCATTTTTCTGATATAGGGACTAAATTGTAAAGAAGTTGAAATATTAGGGGCAAAACTATAATTTTTCCATAAAGTGAATTATGGACTGTTTTGATACCATGAACATTTGGCTAAGCTTAATTATGGCTAAAAATGGTTAATTTGCATGTTTTGAGCTTAGGGACTAAAATGAATAAAAGTAAAACTTTAGGGGTAATTTTGTAAAAATGACAAAAATGACAAAAATGACCAAATTGTATGAAATGAGGTGTTTTAATGTCTAAATTAATATACTGAATGAAATTATTAATTTAGATCAAGATCGGGTGGAAAATCGAGAAAAATAAGAAAATTACCAAAATGCCCCTAAACTTTGGTATCTCTACAATTTAGCCAGGTAAGTTCATATGCAATAAGCATTGTTAAATTGATGTTTCTAATGCTTTAATATTGTATAAATTGTATATACGTGAATATTTTAATGTCTGACGACATATCAACAAAATGTGGCACTTAGTGTGCGGGGCAATTAAATAAGGTAATCAGTGTACGAAATATTGAGAATGGCACTTAGTGTGCGAGATATTGAGAATGAAACTTAGTGTGCGAAGTATTGAATGATTCAAAGGGAAATTATAAATTGTGATTGAATGATTAAATAGAGCAAAGTGAACAGGTATACATGCTATATTATATAAATTATTTATGAGACGACTTTATAATGGTGATATTTGGGCTTTGAGCCTAGCAAGCTTTAAGCTGGTGAATAATATTATCGGGTTTAAAACCTAGCAGGTTAAATGCCGGTGATTTGATAAAAGCCTAAGACTATGAGACCTTGTGTTAAATCGACAATTGAATTTGTTCAATGCATTAAGTTGGCCAGGTATGTGATATATTCTTATGCATGTTAGATTGATTGGAATTGAATCATGAATGTGAAATGAGAAGCATAGGTGAAAATGCCTATGTCATATATGTGAGTAAGGACAAAACCATCGTAAATTATCGATAAGGGTGGACTATGTGTGGAATCATCTTATAATTGCTAATTTGAACAGTTGTGTGTGAATCATTGAGCATGATGTATTGTATTGAGATTATGCTTGAGTGAAATTATAGATATGTGATGAAATTGATTGGTGATATACATGTTTAAATAATGTGAATGCAAAGAATGTGTGAAAGAGTAAATTTGTAATAAATCTGCTTGGGACAGCAGCAGTAACGTGATTTTGGAAAATCACCATAAATTGTTGGAGTTGAGTTAGAAGCTGAATAAATTATGTAATTAAATCTTAATGAGTCTAGTTTCTTATAAAAGAAACTGTGTAAGCAAACGAATTGTTGATAATGAGATATTTGAAGTGGCGTGGGATAGAGTCAAATGACTTTGGGGTCCCCTGTTTTGTTTTTAGAAAATCATTATAATTTGTACAAAAATGGTTATAAGATAAAATTTATATTCGTAGACTCCTTAATGAGCCTAGTTTCAAATGAAATCAAATAGAACATATTTTGAATTCTGTACAATGAGAAATTTGATTCGTAGTGAAGAGTGGTCAGATTAGTCAAACAGTGAAATAGGGGAAACTTTAAGAAAAATCTCGTATTGATTGGCCAAACCTAAAATTCTGAGAATTTTATGTATCGAAGATATATGAGTCTATTTTCAGGGAAAATTAACGGCAATTGATTTGGAGTTTTGTAGCTCCAGATATAAATAATTTAGTGACTATTGCACAGGAAGAAAACTTGTAGTGAATTTGTGATTATGTTGTAAACATTGATAAAACTTGTTAATGAGTTGCTTATTGTTTTTTATGAACTTACTAAGCGTAAAGATTACTCCCCTTTTCTTTCCCATATTCGCTAGGGTTGCCAGGTTAGCCGGGTTGAAGGCCGTCAAAGATATTATCACATTGTCAAGTCTACACTGTTAGCGTAAGTAAATCTTAGTGTTTCGAGTCTATGGCATGTATAGGGTTGTAAAGTTGAGTAAGTAAATGATACAAAGCTAAGATATTGATAAATATTTAATAATGCCTCATGAATATTTTGGGCCTTGTAAGCCCAATTAAAGGATAATATACGTGTGTATGAAAAGTTTAAAATTGATCAAAAATTTTTACGGTCTGGTTTTATATAAATGGATGAGTTTAAATCTGGTAGCACCTCGAACCTTGTTCCGGCGAGGGATACGGGCGAAGGGTGTTACATTTTATTGGTATCAGAGCCATGGTTTAGTCTGTTCTAGGACTACAATGGCGTATGTGAGTCTAGCTGTACATGCCATATTTGACCTGCGATAGTGTGATATCTCCTGACTCTGAAGAAAATTATTTGAATAGGACAGATAAGTCTTTCAATCAAGCTAATTTTAATAGTATAGAATATGTACTCATATGTTTGAATGAAATTGTGTTCTATACTGATTTGATTAAATTAAAGTTGGCTCTGAAATGTTTAAGTGTTCATGAATATATGAATCCAAAGTTAAATGAAATGATATGTTCAAAGTGCACATATGTAACGTTTTATAGACTTGGTTAAGTCACTTCAATGTGCAACAACAAGTGAACATAGGCACTGTGTGTGTGAGTTCCGTAACCGAGCACTGTGTGTACGAGATCGGTTGTTGAGGTACTGTGTGTGCGAGTTCCGTAACCAAGCACTATGTGTGCGAGTTCCGTAACCGAGCACTGTGTGTGCGAGATCGGTTGTTGAGGCACTGTGTGTGCGAGTTTCGTAACCAAGCACTGTGTGTGCAAGATCGGTTGTTGGGGCACTAAGTGTGTGAAATGAGATCATGTAATACCTCGTCCGAGACGAAGGCATTGATTTGAATTAGTGCATAAGAACGTGTCTGGGACACTGGCATCACTTATGATTCGTGTAAGACCCTGTCCGAGACAGTGGCATTGATATTGAATAAACTTGGTCAGATGTATGTAGTCCGTATGAAAATGAGACATGATAAATAACAGATAAATATATGCTATATGTGCTTGACATGTGACCTTGTGGTTCCATGAATCAAACAGGGAAAAATATGACATGTTTTGGTTGGTATGTATTGGATATGTGCAAGTTTTGTTCATACGAATGAATTGAAAGTTATCACACGAATTTAAAATCATAGTCATAAGTTATTAGTAAATATAAATAAGTGAAGCTATTTAATAAGGTTATATGAACTTAAGAGTACTATGAATGTATATACAATTAAGATTATTTTTCAATTCGGATTAGTGATATGGAATTTTCATAACCATTGAAATGATTTATTTGCTTAAGGCTTACTAAGCTTTCAAAGCTTATTCTGTGTGTTTTTCATAAGACAGATATGCTTTCCAACCGAGCTAATTCTGATAGTACAGAATGTTATACTCAAACGTTTGAGTGAAAATGTGTTGGTGATGAGTTGAAACTCATAAAAAGGTATGAATCAGAATGCATGATATTCTGCTATTGATAAATGTTATAATTATATGAGTATATGAGTTGTGATGTTGGGTATATGATTGTTGTGTGAATATTTTGATTTGGAATTTATGATTTGATTTAGCGTATGAGCTATGTGTTAAGTACCAAGTGATCATAAGTAAATGATTGCTAGATGTTTGAGAATGCGGAATTAGTAATGAACTGTTCGTTCATAATAGTATGTGTGATGTGCATGCTTACGTAAGAGTTAAAATTGTTGGCTTTACAACCCTCACGCCCCATTGGTAAAGCATTATAATGAGATCCGTACTATATAGCTTAAATAAGCTTACAAGTGCGGAATGACAGAGTCTCGTGATTGAAGGATTAGTATTGTGATCAGATAAGAGAATGAGTCCGCAAGTGAAGACAGTAACAGAAAAGATATTGGATCGTGTTGAAGGCCATCTGTAATATGCAAAGTCACTGTTAAAAGAAAAGTTGAATTAGATGAAACCAAATATTCAGGTATGATATCAAAAGAATATATTAACTGGAAGTTCTTCCGAATTGGCCTCCATTAGTGTTGGGATAATGAGAAATTAGTGATGTCAGAGATAGACAGTAGAATCATATTTGAATTATAAAGATATTTGAGCACAGCAATTATAGTCAAATGGTTTACGAGAACTCCTCTCGGTATTCTATGTGTTCAATTATCCTCAGAGGTATGTGAAGCTGTATATTTTCAGATGAAATTCTTATCATATGAGAACGTTATCTATATATATTGATATATGAAAGCATTGTTGGGCTGTTCGGGTTACAATCAGCATTATTATATCTTTCTCTGGTATTCTATTTCATTTTATTGAAAGAAAAGATCGACAATTAAATCTATGTGATGTTGGTATTATGCTCCTACTGGTTGTTGATTTGCTTAGTATACATGAAGATTATATTGTTTCTGTTACTGTTGATTCCGGTGCATATGAGTGATGCCTTACTTCTGGATTTCCTCTAAAACATCATTGAGATATCTGTCATCTGATATGGGTGCTTTCTTAAAAAAGATTAGTATAGTGATATATTCGAGAATTACAGTATCTCTGCTTTCTTATGATTCTATATGGTTATCTATGAAAAATATCTATTGAATGACTGTAACTATATTTCAATTTCTCTTATGTTCAAAATGCATTATTGATAATTGGGACATTATATATCTATACAGTTGAGATGTCAGCCTTATTATGGCACTATGATTTTAAATTATCTGATGGTTGTGGCTTCAGTATGGTTCAAAGCTTCGTTGATTAATAATTGAAAAGTTATTACTTGACAGTCGAGATCGATTCAGTTGTCTAGTTTGATTAGATTAATTGCTTGAAGGATTAATCGAGTTACTTGTATCTGAATCTATCCACAGGGTGGAAATAAAGTTTGAATGTTCACGGATAAATAGATGAATATTCTGAATGCATGATTCATATTCTAGAAGATATGATACAGAATTATATCCATCAGAACGATTTTATTGAGAAATGTTCTTATAGATCACGATTGGGAAGTCTGAATGATATGATAATTATCAATAAAGTGGTAAACAGTTGAAGAAATTGTTAATTGAAGCGTTAGTTCTCAGGTGAAGAGTTATTCGACACAAGAATTAAAGATGGTTTGAACTGTTGAAAGATTATGAGTCAGCGATTGATTATCAATATGGACAAATGATTATAGTCTTTGGGGTTTTGAGCGAGAATCTTTATGTGTTTTACGGCCGATAAGCATGTGATTAATCTTATCAAATGATGAGTAGTTATTAGCTGAGGTAGAAACTGAATTGATGTTTAATTAGAAAATTTGTGAGGTTAAGACTATGTCAGTGAATTACAAGTTAAAAAGGGTACAACCTAAATTGATTTCTGATTTAGAATTTCATATTGGAACCTACAATTGTTCATTATGTCGAGATAGAGTTCGTGTATTGAGAAATCCAGAGATTTTACAACAATTGTGACATCTAGCACAGTGGTAATTATCTGTCCGTACGGGGAGTACTAAAAGAGTGCTAGTTTTCATTGTTCAAATGGTGACACGAGGATTATATCGTGTTACTAAAATAAACTACTATGAGCTTTGGGTATGGAATTACTTTGTAACACTGTGTTCTAGAACTTGAAAGCAACCGAGAAAGACATTTATTGTTGGTTAAGTTTGCATATAATAATAATAGTTATGAGATGAATGTTAAGATAGCATTGTATGAGTGTGGTATGGTTGCAACTACTGAACTTCGTTGTGTTGAATTGAAAGTAATTCATGACCATCTAAAAATAGTTTCAGATTTGCAGAAAATATATGTGGGCTTGATGCGTAAAAGCATTGAATTTTCAATTAGAAAATTGAGTATTTGTAAAGGTAGTATAGTGGGAATAGAATTTCTAGATTTAGCTATAAAGAGAAGTTGAGTTCGCAGTTCATCAGATTGAATGAGATTATTATCAAAACTTGAGAAGACCCGTAATGTGTTTTTTATATATATGATGTGATGATACAAATAAGATCCTTTATCTATAGTATCTCTTACAGAAGTAGAAACTCAGCTTGTTACGATGTATAGCAAGGAGCAGATCATAATCTTAGCTCATAAGATTGAAAAGTTGAGAAATCTGAGGCTAGGTGAGAAATTGTTGAGGTTGGTGAAAGAAAATCACTAATTTATTCTCTGGCAAGATTTTCGGGGACGAAAATCCCTAAGGGGGAGAGTTGTAACAGCCCGTTTTTTTAGGGTTGATCGGAACAGTGGTTTCGGGGCCACCAAATCCGAACGAGTAGGTTGGTAAATATTATATTTAATATTTACGAGTTAATTGTGATTTTAAAAAAGTTTTTGATATTGTGATTTTTGTTTTATAAGCGATTTATTAAGTTCAAGTGGTATGACCATAAGGTCAAGTGGGTAATGAGGTATCGGGACCTTGTTTCTATAAACCTAGTCGTAAATATTTTTATAAATATTTACGTAGTGGCAATAAGATGGTATTAAAGTTTCGTTGAAAATTTTATCGTTTCGATAGTTATTAAACAAAAAGGACTAAATTGTGTAAAGTGCAAAAGTTGTGTTCTATAACCTAAAGGTATTAAATAGATATAGAACTTAAAAGTAGAAGTCCTTATTTGGTAATTAGCCACTAAAGAGATAGTGGGATATGATGGCTTGGCATTTGGTGTAATAAATAAAGTGTATAAAGGTTAATATTGTAAATTGATTAAAAATAATAATAAAATGAATATAATAAAAGAATCAAGGTGTCATCTTTTTCATTCTCTTTTTACCAACCGAATATGAAGGCTTGAGAAGCCATGGAAGAAGCTTCCAACTTTCAGCTAATGCATGGTAGGCATTTCTAGTCTCGTTTTTAATTATTTTTATATTTTCGGGATCGTTGTTGCTTAATCTATCTAATGAGGGGACTATTTTGCAAAACCATTAAATAGTTTGATATTTGCCATTGATGAGTATAATAGGGATTTGAAGTTTAATGGAAGAATATGAGTCTTTGTTGATAGTTAAACACTTTTTGTTAAGTGAATTTTGTGAAATTGACAATTAAGGGCTAAATTGATAAATGTGAAAACTTTTTGGTTAAAATGTCAAATAAATGAAATGTGTGGGTGTAGAGACACTAGTGATATTCGTCTATAGTAGAATTTTACTCAATTTCATGAATTTGCATTTTTATGATATAGGGACTAAATTGTAAAGAAGTTGAAATATTAGGGGCAAAACTATAATTTTTCTATAAAGTGAATTATGGACTGTTTTGATACCATGAACATTTGGCTAAGCTTAATTATGGTTAAAAATGGTTAATTTGCATGTTTTGAGCTCAGGGACTCAAATGAATAAAAGTAAAACTTTAGGGTAATTTTGTAAAAATGACAAAAATGACCAAATTGTATGAAATGAGGTGTTTTAATGTCTAGATTAATATACTGAATGAAATTATTAATTTAGATCAGGATCGGGTGGAAAATCGAGAAAAATGAGAAAATTACCAAAATGCCCCTGAACTTTGGTATCTCTACAATTTAGCCAGGTAAGTTCGTATGCAATAAGCATTGTTAAATTGATGTTTCTAATGCTTTAATATTGTATAAATTGTATATACGTGAATATTTTAATGTCTGACGACATATCGACAAAATGTGGCACTTAGTGTGCGGGGCAATCAAAATGGTACTCAGTGTACAAAATATTGAGAATGGCACTTAGTGTGCGAGATATTGAGAATGACACTTAGTGTGCAAAATATCGAATGATTCAAAGGGAAATTATAAATTGTGATTGAATGATTAAATAGAGCAAAGTGAACAGGTATACATGCTATATTATATGAATTATTTATGAGACGACTTTATAATGGTGATATTTGGGCTTTGAGCCTAGCAAGCTTTAAGCTGGTGAATAATATTATCGGGTTTTAAAACCTAGCAGGTTAAATGCCGGTGATTTGATAAAAGTCTAAGACTATGAGACCTTGTGTTAAATCGGCAATTGAATTTGTTCAATGCATTAAGTTGGCCAGGTATGTGATATATTCTTATGCATGTTAGATCGATTGGAATTGAATCATGAATGTGAAATGAGAAGCATAGGTGAAAATGCCTATGTCATATATGTGAGTAAGGGCAAAACCATCGTAAATTATCGATAAGGGTGGACTATGTGCGAAATCATCTTATAATTGCTAATTTGAACAGTTGTGTGTGAATCATTGAGCATGATGTATTGTATTGAGATTATGCTTGAGTGAAATTATAGATATGTGATGAAATTGATTGGTGATATACATGTTTAAATAATGTGAATGCAAAGAATGTGTGAAAGAGTAAATTTGTAATAAATCTGCTTGGGACAGCAGCAGTAACGTGATTTTGGAAAATCACCATAAATTGTTGAGTTGAGTTAGAAGCTGAATAAATTATGTAATTAAATCTTAATGAGTCTAGTTTCTTATAAAAGAAACTGTGTAAGCAAACGAATTGTTGATAATGAGATATTTGAAGTGGCGTGGGATAGAGTCAAATGACTTTGGGGTCCCTGTTTGTTTTTAGAAAATCATTATAATTTGTACAAAAATGGTTATAGATAAAATTTATATTCGTAGACTCCTTAATGAGCCTAGTTTCAAATGAAATCAATAGAAATATTGAATTCTGTAAATGAGAAATTTGATTCGTAGTGAAGAGTGGTCAGATTAGTCAAACAGTGAAATAGGGGAAACTTTAAGAAAAATCTCGTATTGATTGGCCAAACCTAAAATTCTGAGAATTTTATGTATCGGAAGATATATGAGTCTATTTTCAGGGAAAATTAACGGCAATTGATTTGGAGTTTTGTAGCTCCAGATATAAATAATTTAGTGACTATTGCACAGGAAGAAAACTTGTAGTGAATTTGTGATTATGTTGTAAACATTGATAAAACTTGTTAATGAGTTGCTTATTGTTTTTTATGAACTTACTAAGCGTAAAGATTACTCCCTTTTCTTTCCCATATTCGCTAGGGTTGCCAGGTTAGCCGGGTTGAAGGCCGTCAAAGATATTATCACATGTCAAGTCTACTGTAGGTAGTAAATCTTAGGTTTCGAGTCTATGGCATGTATGGTTGTAAAGTTAGTAAGTAAATGAACAGCTAGATATTGTAATATTTAATAATGCCTCATGAATATTTTGGGCCTTGTAAGCCCAATTAAAGGAATATACGTGTGTATGAAAGTTTAAATTGATAAAATTTTACGGTCTGGTTTATATAAATGATGAGTTAAATCGGTAGCACCTCGAACCT